>NC_143017.1:5886007-6038350 GCF_055824585.1 Amblyomma mixtum
AATATGTGAATCGGTTTTTGAGGAGAGGACATTCACTGTATCTGTTTTCCACAGCCCCGAGACCAATACGCGGGGGCTCGGAAAGCAAGGGTAAAATTTGTGATTGGTTTTTGAGGAAAGAAAATGCGAAGTATGTTTACCACAGCTCCGAAACCAATACGCGGGGGCTTGGAAAGTTGAGGGTAAAATTTCTTCATTGGTTTTTGAGGAAAAGACACGCGCCGTATCTCCCTTCCACAGCTTCGAAACCAGTAGACCGGGGGCTTGGAATGCAGAGGGTAAAATTTGTGCATTGGTTCTTGAGGAAAAGAAATGCGCCGTATCTGCCTTCCACAGCTTCGAAACCAGTAGACCGGAAGCTTGGAAAGCAAAGGGTAAAATTTGTGAATAGGTTTTTGAGGAAAGGAAACGCGCCGTATCTGTTTTCCACAGCACAGAAACCAATACGCAGGGGGACAGAAAGCAGACGGTCAAATTTCTGATTGGTTTTCGAGGATAGGAAATGCGCTGTATCTGTCCTCCAAAGCGTCGAAACCAGTAGACCGAAAGCTTGGCAATCAAAGTGTAAAATTTGTGAATAGGTGTTTGAGGAAGGGAAATGCGCCGTATCTCCCTTCCACAGCTTTGAAACCAGTAGACCGGGGACTTGGAAAGCTGAGGGTAAAATTTGTGCATTGGTTTTTGAGGAAAATAAATGCGCCGTATCAGTTTTCCACAGCTCCGAAACCAATACGCGGGGGCTCGCAAAGCTGAGGGTAAACTTTTTTCATTGGTTTTTGAGGAAAAGACACGCGCCGTATCTGCCTTCCTCAGCTTCGACACCAGTACACCAGGGGATTGGAAAGCAAAGGGTAAAATTTGTGAATAGGTGTTTGAGGAAGGGAAATGCGCCGTATCTGTTTTCGACAGCCCCGAAACAATACGCGGGGGCTCGGAAAGCAGAGGGTAAAATTTCTGATTGGCTTTTGAGGAAGGAAAATGCGCCGTTTCTGTCCACCAAAGCTTCGAAACCAGTAGACCGGGAGCTTGGAAAGCAAAGGGTAAAATTTGTGAATAGGTTTTTGAGGAAACGAAATGCACCATATCTGTTTTCCACAGCCCCGAAACCAATGCGCGGGGGCACGGAAAGCAAGGGTAAAATTTTTTCATTGGCTTTTGAGAAAAAGAAACGCGCCGTATCTGCCTTCCACGGCTTCGAAACCAGTAGACCAGGGGCTTGGAAAGCGAAGGGTAAAATTTGTGAATAGGTTTTTGAGGAAGAGAAATGCGCCGTATCTGTTTTCCACAGCTCCGAAACCAATACTCGGGGGCTCGGAAAGCAGAGGGTAAACTTTGGTCATTGGTTTATGAGGAAATGAAATGCGCCGTATTAGCCTTCCGCAGCTTTGAAATCAGTAGACCGGGGGCTTGGAAAGCAGAGGGTAAAATTTGTGCTTTGGTGTTTGAGGAAAGGAAATGCGCCGTATCTGCCTTCCACAGCTTCGAAACCAGTAGACTGGGGCTTGGAAAGCAGAGGGTAAAATTTGTGTATTGGTTTTTGAGGAAGGGAAATGCACCGTATCTGTCCACCAAAGCTTCGAAAGCAGCAGACCGGAAGCTTGGAAAGCAAAGGGTAAAATATGTGAATCGGTTTTTGAGGAAAGGAAATTCACTGTATCTGTTTTCCACAGCCCCGAGACCAATACGCGGAGGCTCGGAAAGCAAGGGTAAAATTTGTGATTGGTTTTTGAGGAAAGAAAATGCGAAGTATGTTTACCACAGCTCCGAAACCAATACGTGGGGGCTCGGAAAGCTGAGGGTAAAATTTTTTCATTGGTTTTTGAGGAAAAGAAACGCGCCGTATCTGCCTTCCTCAGCTTTGAAACCAGTAGACCAGGGGCTTGGAAAGCAAAGGGTAAAATTTGTGAATAGGGTTTTGAGGAAGGGAAATGCGCCGTATCTGTTTTCCACAGCTCCGAAACCAATACTCGGGGGCTCGGAAAGCAGAGGGTAAACTTTGTTCATTGGTTTATGAGGAAATGAAATGCGCCTTATCTGCCTTCCGCAGCTTTGAAATCAGTAGACCGGGGGCTTGGAAAGCAGAGGGTAAAATTTGTGCTTTGGGGTTTGAGGAAAGGAAATGCGCCGTATCTCCCTTCCACAGCTTCGAAACCAGTAGACCGGGGGCTTGGAATGCAGAGGGTAAAATTTGTGCATTGGTTATTGAGGAAAAGAAATGCGCCGTATCTGCCTTCCAGAGTTTCGAAACCAGTAGACCGGAAGCTTGGAAAGCAAAGGGTAAAATTTGTGAATAGGTTTTTGAGGAAAGGAAACGCGCCGTATCTGTTTTCCACAGCACAGAACCCAATACGCGGGGGCACGGAAAGCAGTGGGTAAAACTTGTGATTGGTTTTCGAGGAAAGAAAATGCGCCGTATCTGTCCTCCAAAGCTTCGAAACCAGTAGACCGGGAGCTTGGAAAGCAGAGGGTATAATTTGTGATTGGTTTTTGAGGAAAAGAAATGCGCCGTGTCTGCCTTCCACAGCTTCGAAATCAGTAGACCGGGAGCTTGGAAGGAAGAGGGTTAAATTTGTGAATAGGTTTTTTGAGGAAAGGAAATGCACCGTATCTGTTTTCCACAGCCCCAAAACCAATACGCTATAGCTCGGAAAGCGGGGGGTAAACTTTGTTCAATAGTTTATGAGGAAATGAAATGCGCCGTATCTGTCTTCCACAGCTTCGAAATCAGTAGACCGGGGGCTTGGAAAAGAGACGGTAAAATTTGTGGATTGGTTTTTGAGGAAAGGAATTGCGCCGTGTCTGCCTTCCACAGCTTCGAAACCAGTAGACCGGGAGCTTGGAAAGCCAAGGGTAAAATATGTGAATCGGTTTTTGAGGAAAGGAAATTCACTGTATCTGTTTTCCACAGCCCCGAGACCAATACGCGGGGGCTCGGAAAGCAGAGGATAAATTTGTGTTTGGTTTTTGAGGAAATGAAATTCGCCGTATCTGTCTTCCACAGCTTCGAAACCAATACGCGGGGGCTCGGAAAGCAGAGGGTAAAATTTGTGATTGTTTTTTGAGGACAGGAAATGCGCTGTATCTGCCTCCACAGCTTCGAAACCAGTAGACCGGGGACGTGGAAAGCAGAGGGTAAAATTTGTGCATTGGTTTTTGAGGAAAAGAAATGCGCCGTATCTGCCTTCCACAGCTTCGAAACCAGTAGACCGGGGGCTTGGAAAAGAGACGGTAAAATTTGTGCATTGGTTTTTGAGGAAAGGAAATGCGCCGTATCTGCCCTCCACAGCTTCGAAACGAGTAAACCGGGAGCTTGGAAAGCAAAGGATAAAATATGTGAATAGAATTTTGAGGAAAGGAAATCCACTGCATCTGTTTTCCACAGCTCCGAAACCAATACACGGGGGCTCGGAAAGCAGAGGATATAATTGGTGAATAGGTTTTTGAGGAAAGGAAATGCGCCGTATCTGTTTTCCACAGCCCAGAAACCAATACGCGGAGGTACGGAAAGCAGAGGGTTAAATTTGTGATTGGTTTTTGAGGAAAGGAAATGCGCCGTATCTGTAATCCGAAGCTTCGAAACCAGTAGACCGGGAGCTTGGAAATCAAAGGGTAAACTTTGTGAATAGGTTTTTGAGGAAAGGAAATGCACCGTATCTGTTTTCCGCAGCCCCGAAACCAATAAGCAGGGGCTCGAAAATCAGAGGGTAAAATTAGTTCATTGGTTTATGAGGAAATGAAAACCGCCGTATCAGCCTTCCGCAGCTTCGAAATCAGTAGACCGGGGGCTTGGAAAGCAGAGGGTAAAATTTGTGCTTTGGTGTTTGAGGAAAGGAAATGCGCCGTATCTGAATTCCACAGCTTCGAAACAAGTAGACGGGGGCTTGGAAAGCAGAGGGTAAAATTTGTGTATTGGTTCTTGAGGAAAAGAAATGCGCCGTATCCGCCTTCCACAGCTTCGAAACCAGTAGACCGGGAGCTTGGAAACCAAAGGGTAAAATTTCTGAATAGGTTTTCGAGGAAGGGAAATGCACCGTATCTGTCCACCAAAGCTTCGAAAGCAGTAGACCGGAAGCTTGGAAAGCAAAGGGTAAAATATGTGAATCGGTTTTTGAGGAAAAAAAATTCACTGTATCTGTTTTCCCCAGCCCCGAGACCAATACGCGGGGGCTCGGAAAGCAAGGGTAAAATTTGTGATTAGTTTTTGAGGAAAGAAAATGCGCCGTATGTTTACCACAGCTCCAAAACCAATACGCGGGGGCTCGGAAAGCTGAGGGTAAAATTTTTTCATTGGCTTTTGAGAAAAAGACACGCGCCGTATCTGCCTTCCTCAGCTTCGAAACCAGTAGACCAGGGGCTTGGAAAGCAAAGGGTAAAATTTGTGAATAGGTTTTTGAGGAAGGGAAATGCGCCGTATCTGTTTTCCACAGCCCCGAGACCAATACGCGCGGGCTCGGAAAGCAGAGGGTAAAATTTGTGTTTGGTTTTTGAGGAAATGAAATTCGCCGTCTCTGCCTTCCACAGCTTCGAAACCAATACGCGGGGGCTCGGAAAGCAGAGGGTAAAATTTGTGATTGTTTTTTGAGGAAAGGAAATGCACTGTATCTGTTTTCCACAGCCCGAAACCAATACGTGGGGGCTCGGAAAGCTGAGGGTAAAATTTTTTCATTGGTTTTTGAGGAAAAGAAACGCGCCGTATCTGCCTTCCTCAGCTTCGAAACCAGTAGACCAGGGGCTCGGAAAGCAAAGGGTAAAATTTGTGAATAGGGTTTTGAGGAAGGGAAAAGCGCCGTATCTGTTTTCCACAGCTCCGAAACCAATACTCGGGGGCTCGGAAAGCAGAGGGTAAACTTTGTTCATTGGTTTATGAGGAAATGAAATGCGCCTTATCTGCCTTCCGCAGCTTTGAAATCAGTAGACCGGGGGCTTGGAAAGCAGAGGGTAAAATTTGTGCTTTGGGGTTTGAGGAAAGGAAATGCGCCGTATCTCCCTTCCACAGCTTCGAAACCAGTAGACCGGGGGCTTGGAATGCAGAGGGTAAAATTTGTGCATTGGTTATTGAGGAAAAGAAATGCGCCGTATCTGCCTTCCAGAGTTTCGAAACCAGTAGACCGGAAGCTTGGAAAGCAAAGGGTAAAATTTGTGAATAGGTTTTTGAGGAAAGGAAACGCGCCGTATCTGTTTTCCACAGCACAGAACCCAATACGCAGGGGCACGGAAAGCAGTGGGTAAAACTTGTGATTGGTTTTCGAGGAAAGAAAATGCGCCGTATCTGTCCTCCAAAGCTTCGAAACCAGTAGACCGGGAGCTTGGAAAGCAGAGGGTATAATTTGTGATTGGTTTTTGAGGAAAAGAAATGCGCCGTGTCTGCCTTCCACAGCTTCGAAATCAGTAGACCGGGAGCTTGGAAGGCAGAGGGTTAAATTTGTGAATAGGTTTTTTGAGGAAAGGAAATGCACCGTATCTGTTTTCCACAGCCCCAAAACCAATACGCTATAGCTCGGAAAGCGGGGGGTAAACTTTGTTCAATAGTTTATGAGGAAATGAAATGCGCCGTATCTGTCTTCCACAGCTTCGAAATCAGTAGACCGGGGGCTTGGAAAAGAGACGGTAAAATTTGTGGATTGGTTTTTGAGGAAAGGAATTGCGCCGTGTCTGCCTTCCACAGCTTCGAAACCAGTAGACCGGGAGCTTGGAAAGCCAAGGGTAAAATATGTGAATCGCTTTTTGAGGAAAGGAAATTCACTGTATCTGTTTTCCACAGCCCCGAGACCAATACGCGGGGGCTCGGAAAGCAGAGGATAAATTTGTGTTTGGTTTTTGAGGAAATGAAATTCGCCGTATCTGTCTTCCACAGCTTCGAAACCAATACGCGGGGGCTCGGAAAGCAGAGGGTAAAATTTGTGATTGTTTTTTGAGGACAGGAAATGCGCTGTATCTGCCTCCACAGCTTCGAAACCAGTAGACCGGGGACGTGGAAAGCAGAGGGTAAAATTTGTGCATTGGTTTTTGAGGAAAAGAAATGCGCCGTATCTGCCTTCCACAGCTTCGAAACCAGTAGACCGGGGGCTTGGAAAAGAGACGGTAAAATTTGTGCATTGGTTTTTGAGGAAAGGAAATGCGCCGTATCTGCCCTCCACAGCTTCGAAACGAGTAAACCGGGAGCTTGGAAAGCAAAGGATAAAATATGTGAATAGAATTTTGAGGAAAGGAAACCCACTGCATCTGTTTTCCACAGCTCCGAAACCAATACACGGGGGCTCGGAAAGCAGAGGATGTAATTGGTGAATAGGTTTTTGAGGAAAGGAAATGCGCCGTATCTGTTTTCCACAGCCCAGAAACCAATACGCGGAGGTACGGAAAGCAGAGGGTAAAATTTGTGATTGGTTTTTGAGGAAAGGAAATGCGCCGTATCTGTCCTCCGAAGCTTCGAAACCAGTAGACCGGGAGCTTGGAAATCAAAGGGTAAACTTTGTGAATAGGTTTTTGAGGAAAGGAAATGCACCGTATCTGTTTTCCGCAGCCCCGAAACCAATAAGCAGGGGCTCGAAAATCAGAGGGTAAAATTAGTTCATTGGTTTATGAGGAAATGAAAACCGCCGTATCAGCCTTCCGCAGCTTCGAAATCAGTAGACCGGGGGCTTGGAAAGCAGAGGGTAAAATTTGTGCTTTGGTGTTTGAGGAAAGGAAATGCGCCGTATCTGAATTCCACAGCTTCGAAACAAGTAGACGGGGGATTGGAAAGCAGAGGGTAAAATTTGTGTATTGGTTTTTGAGGAAAAGAAATGCGCCGTATCCGCTTTCCACAGCTTCGAAACCAGTAGACCGGGAGCTTGGAAACCAAAGGGTAAAATTTCTGAATAGGTTTTCGAGGAAGGGAAATGCACCGTATCTGTCCACCAAAGCTTCGAAAGCAGTAGACCGGAAGCTTGGAAAGCAAAGGGTAAAATATGTGAATCGGTTTTTGAGGAAAAAAAATTCACTGTATCTGTTTTCCCCAGCCCCGAGACCAATACGCGGGGGCTCGGAAAGCAAGGGTAAAATTTGTGATTGGTTTTTGAGGAAAGAAAATGCGAAGCATGTTTACCACAGCTCCGAAACCAATACGCGGGGGCTCGGAAAGGTGAGGGTAAAATTTTTTAAGTGCTTTTTGAGGAAAAGACACGCGCCGTATCTGCCTTCCTCAGCTTCGAAACCAGTTGACCAGGGGCTTGGAAAGCAAAGGGTAAAATTTGTGAATAGGTTTTTGAGGAAGGGAAATGCGCCGTATCTGTTTTCCACAGCTCCGAAACCAATACTCGGGGGCTCGGAAAGCAGAGGGTAAACTTTGTTCATTGGTTTATAAGGAAATGAAATGCGCCGTATCTGCCTTCCGCAGCTTTGAAATCAGTAGACCGGGGGCTTGGAAAGCAGAGGGTAAAATTTGTGCTTTGGGGTTTGAAGAAAGGAAATGCGCCGTATCTCCCTTCCACAGCTACGAAACCAGTAGACCGGGGGCTTGGAATGCAGAGCGTACAAATTTGTGCATTGGTTTTTGAGGAAAAGAAATGCGCCGTATCTGCCTTCCACAGCTTCGAAACCAGTAGACCGGAAGCTTGGAAAGCAAAGGGTAAAATTTGTGAATAGGTTTTTGAGGAAAGGAAACGCGCCGTATCTGTTTTCCACAGCACAGAAACCAATACGCAGGGGCACAGAAAGCAGACGGTCAAATTTCTGATTGGTTTTCGAGGATAGGAAATGCGCTGTATCTGTCCTCCAAAGCGTCGAAACCAGTAGACCGGAAGCTTGGCAATCAAAGTGTAAAATTTGTGAATAGGTTTTTGAGGAAGGGAAATGCGCCGTATCTCCCTTCCACAGCTTTGAAACCAGTAGACCGGGGACTTGGAAAGCTGAGGGTAAAATTTGTGCATTGGTTTTTGAGGAAAATAATAAGCCGTATCTGTCTTCCACTGCTTCGAAACCAGTAGACAGGGGGCTCGGAAAGCAAAAGGTAAAATTGGAAATTGGTTTTTGAGAAAAGAAAACGCCCCGTATCTCCTCCAAAGCTTCGAAACCAGTAGACCGGGAGCTTGGAAAGCAAAGGGTAAAATTTCTGAATAGGTTTTTGAGGAAAGAAAATGCACCGTATCTGTTTTCGACAGCCCCGAAACAATACGCGGGGGCTCGGAAAGCAGAGGGTAAAATTTCTGATTGGCTTTTGAGGAAGGAAAATGCGCCGTTTCTGTCCACCAAAGCTTCGAAACCAGTAGACCGGGAGCTTGGAAAGCAAAGGGTAGAATTTGTGAATAGGTTTTTGAGGAAACGAAATGCACCATATCTGTTTTCCACAGCCCCGAAAGCAATGCGCGGGGGCACGGAAAGCAAGGGTAAAATTTGTGATTAGTTTTTGAGGAAAGAAAATGCGCCGTATGTTTACCACAGCTCCAAAACCAATACGCGGGGGCTCGGAAAGCTGAGGGTAAAATTTTTTCATTGGCTTTTGAGAAAAAGAAACGCGCCGTATCTGCCTTCCACGGCTTCGAAACCAGTAGACCGGGGGCTTGTAAAGCAGAGGGTAAAATTTGTGCTTTGGTGTTTGAGGAAAGGAAATGCGCCGTATCTGCCTTCCACAGCTTCGAAACCAGTAGACGGGGGCTTGGAAAGCAGAGGGTAAAATTTGTGTATTGGTTTTTGAGGAAGGGAAATGCACCATATCTGTCCACCAAAGCTTCGAAAGCAGTAGACCGGAAGCTTGGAAAGCAAAGGGTAAAATATGTGAATCGGGTTTTGAGGAAAGGAAATTCACTGTATCTGTTTTCCACAGCCCCGAGACCAATACGCGGGGGCTCGGAAAGCAAGGGTAAAATTTGTGATTGGTTTTTGAGGAAAGAAAATGCGAAGTATGTTTACCACAGCTCCGAAACCAATATGCGGGGGCTCGGAAAGTTGAGGGTAAAATTTTTTCATTGGTTTTTGATGAAAAGAAACGCGCCGTATCTGCCTTCCTCAGCTTCGAAACCAGTAGACCAGGGGCTTGGAAAGCAAAGGGTAAAATTTGTGAATAGGTTTTTGAGGAAGGGAAATGCGCCGTATCTGTTTTCCACAGCCCCGAGACCAATACGCGCGGGCTCGGAAAGCAGAGGGTAAAATTTGTGTTTGGTTTTTGAGGAAATGAAATTCGCCGTCTCTGCCTTCCACAGCTTCGAAACCAATACGCGGGGGCTCGGAAAGCAGAGGGTAAAATTTGTGATTGTTTTTCGAGGAAAGGAAATGCACTGTATCTGTTTTCCACAGCCCGAAACCAATACGCGGGGGCTCGGAAAGCAGAGGGTAAAATTTGTTCAATAGTTTTTGAGGAAATGGAATTCGCCGTATCTGCCTTCCACAGCTTCGACAATACGCGGGGGCTCGGAAAGCAGAGGGTAAAATTTGTGATTGTTTTTTGAGGAAAGGAAATGCACTGTATCTGTTTTCCACAGCCCGAAACCAATACACGGGGGCTCGGAAAGCAGAGGATATAATTGGTGAATAGGTTTTTGAGGAAAGGAAATGCGCCGTATCTGTTTTCCACAGCTCCGAAACCAATACGCGGGGGCTCGGAAAGCTGAGGGTAAAATTTTTTCATTGGCTTTTGAGAAAAAGAAACGCGCCGTATCTGCCTTCCACGGCTTCGAAACCAGTAGACGAGGGGCGTGGAAAGCGAAGGGTAAAATTTGTGAATAGGTTTTTGAGGAAGGGAAATGCGCCGTATCTGTTTTCCACAGCTCCGAAACCAATACTCGGAGGCTCGGAAAGGAGAGGGTAAACTTTGTTCATTGGTTTATGAGGAAATGAAATGTGCCGTATCTGCCTTCCGCAGCTTCGAAATCAGTAGACCGGGGGCTTGGAAAGCAGAGGGTAAAATTTGTGCTTTGGTGTTTGAGGAAAGGAAATGCGCCGTATCTGCCTTCCACAGCTTCGAAACCAGTAGACTGGGGCTTGGAAAGCAGAGGGTAAAGTTTGTGTATTGGTTTTTGAGGAAGGGAAATGCACCGTATCTGTCCACCAAAGCTTCGAAAGCAGCAGACCGGAAGCTTGGAAAGCAAAGGGTAAAATATGTGAATCGGTTTTTGAGGAAAGGAAATTCACTGTATCTGTTTTCCACAGCCCCGAGACCAATACGCGGAGGCTCGGAAAGCAAGGGTAAAATTTGTGATTGGTTTTTGAGGAAAGAAAATGCGAAGTATGTTTACCACAGCTCCGAAACCAGTAGACCGGGAGCTTGGAAAGCAGAGGGTATAATTTGTGATTGGTTTTTGAGGAAAAGAAATGCGCCGTGTCTGCCTTCCACAGCTTCGAAATCAGTAGACCAGGAGCTTGGAAGGAAGAGGGTTAAATTTGTGAATAGGTTTTTTGAGGAAAGGAAATGCATCGTATCTGTTTTCCACAGCCCCAAAACCAATACGCTATAGCTCGGAAAGCGTTGGGTAAACTTTGTTCAATAGTTTATGAGGAAATGAAATGCACCGTATCTGTCTTCCACAGCTTCGAAATCAGTAGACCGGGGGCTTGGAAAAGAGACGGTAAAATTTGTGGATTGGTTTTTGAGGAAAGGAATTGCGCCGTGTCTGCCTTCCACAGCTTCGAAACCAGTAGACCGGGAGCTTGGAAAGCCAAGGGTAAAATATGTGAATCGGTTTTTGAGGAAAGGAAATTCACTGTATCTGTTTTCCACAGCCCCGAGACCAATACGCGGGGGCTCGGAAAGCAGAGGATAAATTTGTGTTTGGTTTTTGAGGAAATGAAATTCGCCGTATCTGTCTTCCACAGCTTTGAAACCAATACGCGGGGGCTCGGAAAGGAGAGGGTAAAATTTGTGATTGTTTTTTGAGTACAGGAAATGCGCTGTATCTGCCTCCACAGCTTCGAAACCAGTAGACCGGGGACGTGGAAAGCAGAGGGTAAAATTTGTGCATTGGTTTTTGAGGAAAAGAAATGCGCCGTATCTGCCTTCCACAGCTTCGAAACCAGTAGACCGGGGGCTTGGAAAAGAGACGGTAAAATTTGTGCATTGGTTTTTGAGGAAAGGAAATGCGCCGTATCTGCCCTCCACAGCTTCGAAACGAGGAAACCGGGAGCTTGGAAAGCAAAGGATAAAATATGTGAATAGAATTTTGAGGAAAGGAAATCCACTGTATCTGTTTTCCACAGCTCCGAAACCAATACAAGGGGGCTCGGAAAGCAGAGGATATAATTGGTGAATAGGTTTTAGGAAAGGAAATGCGCCGTATCTGTTTTCCACAGCCCAGAAACCAATACGCGGAGGTACGGAAAGCAGAGGGTAAAATTTGTGATTGGTTTTTGAGGAAAGGAAATGCGCCGTATCTGTCCTCCGAAGCTTCGAAACCAGTAGACCGGGAGCTTGGAAATCAAAGGGTAAACTTTGTGAATAGGTTTTTGAGGAAAGGAAATGCACCGTATCTGTTTTCCGCAGCCCCGAAACCAATAAGCAGGGGCTCGAAAATCAGAGGGTAAAATTAGTTCATTGGTTTATGAGGAAATGAAAACCGCCGTATCAGCCTTCCGCAGCTTCGAAATCAGTAGACCGGGGGCTTGGAAAGCAGAGGGTAAAATTTGTGCTTTGGTGTTTGAGGAAAGGAAATGCGCCGTATCTGAATTCCACAGCTTCGAAACAAGTAGACGGGGGCTTGGAAAGCAGAGGGTAAAATTTGTGTATTGGTTTTTGAGGAAAAGAAATGCGCCGTATCCGCCTTCCACAGCTTCGAAACCAGTAGACCGGGAGCTTGGAAACCAAAGGGTAAAATTTCTGAATAGGTTTTCGAGGAAGGGAAATGCACCGTATCTGTCCACCAAAGCTTCGAAAGCAGTAGACCGGAAGCTTGGAAAGCAAAGGGTAAAATTTGTGAATCGGTTTTTGAGGAAAAAAAATTCACTGTATCTGTTTTCCCCAGCCCCGAGACCAATACGCGGGGGCTCGGAAAGCAAGGGTAAAATTTGTGATTGGTTTTTGAGGAAAGAAAATGCGAAGCATGTTTACCACAGCTCCGAAACCAATACGCGGGGGCTCGGAAAGGTGAGGGTAAAATTTTTTAAGTGCTTTTTGAGGAAAAGACACGCGCCGTATCTGCCTTCCTCAGCTTCGAAACCAGTTGACCAGGGGCTTGGAAAGCAAAGGGTAAAATTTGTGAATAGGTTTTTGAGGAAGGGAAATGCGCCGTATCTGTTTTCCACAGCTCCGAAACCAATACTCGGGGGCTCGGAAAGCAGAGGGTAAACTTTGTTCATTGGTTTATAAGGAAATGAAATGCGCCGTATCTGCCTTCCGCAGCTTTGAAATCAGTAGACCGGGGGCTTGGAAAGCAGAGGGTAAAATTTGTGCTTTGGGGTTTGAAGAAAGGAAATGCGCCGTATCTCCCTTCCACAGCTACGAAACCAGTAGACCGGGGGCTTGGAATGCAGAGCGTACAAATTTGTGCATTGGTTATTGAGGAAAAGAAATGCGCCGTATCTGCCTTCCACAGCTTCGAAACCAGTAGACCGGAAGCTTGGAAAGCAAAGGGTAAAATTTGTGAATAGGTTTTTGAGGAAAGGAAACGCGCCGTATCTGTTTTCCACAGCACAGAAACCAATACGCAGGGGCACAGAAAGCAGACGGTCAAATTTCTGATTGGTTTTCGAGGATAGGAAATGCGCTGTATCTGTCCTCCAAAGCGTCGAAACCAGTAGAGCGGAAGCTTGGCAATCAAAGTGTAAAATTTGTGAATAGGTTTTTGAGGAAGGGAAATGCGCCGTATCTCCCTTCCACAGCTTTGAAACCAGTAGACCGGGGACTTGGAAAGCTGAGGGTAAAATTTGTGCATTGGTTTTTGAGGAAAATAATAAGCCGTATCTGTCTTCCACTGCTTCGAAACCAGTAGACAGGGGGCTGGGAAAGCAAAAGGTAAAATTGGAAATTGGTTTTTGAGAAAAGAAAACGCCCCGTATCTCCTCCAAAGCTTCGAAACCAGTAGACCGGGAGCTTGGAAAGCAAAGGGTAAAATTTCTGAATAGGTTTTTGAGGAAAGAAAATGCACCGTATCTGTTTTCGACAGCCCCGAAACAATACGCGGGGGCTCGGAAAGCAGAGGGTAAAATTTCTGATTGGCTTTTGAGGAAGGAAAATGCGCCGTTTCTGTCCACCAAAGCTTCGAAACCAGTAGACCGGGAGCTTGGAAAGCAAAGGGTAGAATTTGTGAATAGGTTTTTGAGGAAACGAAATGCACCATATCTGTTTTCCACAGCCCCGAAAGCAATGCGCGGGGGCACGGAAAGCAAGGGTAAAATTTGTGATTAGTTTTTGAGGAAAGAAAATGCGCCGTATGTTTACCACAGCTCCAAAACCAATACGCGGGGGCTCGGAAAGCTGAGGGTAAAATTTTTTCATTGGCTTTTGAGAAAAAGAAACGCGCCGTATCTGCCTTCCACGGCTTCGAAACCAGTAGACCGGGGGCTTGTAAAGCAGAGGGTAAAATTTGTGCTTTGGTGTTTGAGGAAAGGAAATGCGCCGTATCTGCCTTCCACAGCTTCGAAACCAGTAGACGGGGGCTTGGAAAGCAGAGGGTAAAATTTGTGTATTGGTTTTTGAGGAAGGGAAATGCACCATATCTGTCCACCAAAGCTTCGAAAGCAGTAGACCGGAAGCTTGGAAAGCAAAGGGTAAAATATGTGAATCGGGTTTTGAGGAAAGGAAATTCACTGTATCTGTTTTCCACAGCCCCGAGACCAATACGCGGGGGCTCGGAAAGCAAGGGTAAAATTTGTGATTGGTTTTTGAGGAAAGAAAATGCGAAGTATGTTTACCACAGCTCCGAAACCAATATGCGGGGGCTCGGAAAGTTGAGGGTAAAATTTTTTCATTGGTTTTTGATGAAAAGAAACGCGCCGTATCTGCCTTCCTCAGCTTCGAAACCAGTAGACCAGGGGCTTGGAAAGCAAAGGGTAAAATTTGTGAATAGGTTTTTGAGGAAGGGAAATGCGCCGTATCTGTTTTCCACAGCCCCGAGACCAATACGCGCGGGCTCGGAAAGCAGAGGGTAAAATTTGTGTTTGGTTTTTGAGGAAATGAAATTCGCCGTCTCTGCCTTCCACAGCTTCGAAACCAATACGCGGGGGCTCGGAAAGCAGAGGGTAAAATTTGTGATTGTTTTTTGAGGAAAGGAAATGCACTCTATCTGTTTTCCACAGCCCGAAACCAATACGCGGGGGCTCGGAAAGCAGAGGGTAAAATTTGTTCAATAGTTTTTGAGGAAATGGAATTCGCCGTATCTGCCTTCCACAGCTTCGACAATACGCGGGGGCTCGGAAAGCAGAGGGTAAAATTTGTGATTGTTTTTTGAGGAAAGGAAATGCACTGTATCTGTTTTCCACAGCCCGAAACCAATACACGGGGGCTCGGAAAGCAGAGGATATAATTGGTGAATAGGTTTTTGAGGAAAGGAAATGCGCCGTATCTGTTTTCCACAGCTCCGAAACCAATACGCGGGGGCTCGGAAAGCTGAGGGTAAAATTTTTTCATTGGCTTTTGAGAAAAAGAAACGCGCCGTATCTGCCTTCCACGGCTTCGAAACCAGTAGACCAGGGGCGTGGAAAGCGAAGGGTAAAATTTGTGAATAGGTTTTTGAGGAAGGGAAATGCGCCGTATCTGTTTTCCACAGCTCCGAAACCAATACTCGGAGGCTCGGAAAGCAGAGGGTAAACTTTGTTCATTGGTTTATGAGGAAATGAAATGTGCCGTATCTGCCTTCCGCAGCTTCGAAATCAGTAGACCGGGGGCTTGGAAAGCAGAGGGTAAAATTTGTGCTTTGGTGTTTGAGGAAAGGAAATGCGCCGTATCTGCCTTCCACAGCTTCGAAACCAGTAGACTGGGGCTTGGAAAGCAGAGGGTAAAGTTTGTGTATTGGTTTTTGAGGAAGGGAAATGCACCGTATCTGTCCACCAAAGCTTCGAAAGCAGCAGACCGGAAGCTTGGAAAGCAAAGGGTAAAATATGTGAATCGGTTTTTGAGGAAAGGAAATTCACTGTATCTGTTTTCCACAGCCCCGAGACCAATACGCGGAGGCTCGGAAAGCAAGGGTAAAATTTGTGATTGGTTTTTGAGGAAAGAAAATGCGAAGTATGTTTACCACAGCTCCGAAACCAGTAGACCGGGAGCTTGGAAAGCAGAGGGTATAATTTGTGATTGGTTTTTGAGGAAAAGAAATGCGCCGTGTCTGCCTTCCACAGCTTCGAAATCAGTAGACCAGGAGCTTGGAAGGAAGAGGGTTAAATTTGTGAATAGGTTTTTTGAGGAAAGGAAATGCATCGTATCTGTTTTCCACAGCCCCAAAACCAATACGCTATAGCTCGGAAAGCGTTGGGTAAACTTTGTTCGATAGTTTATGAGGAAATGAAATGCACCGTATCTGTCTTCCACAGCTTCGAAATCAGTAGACCGGGGGCTTGGAAAAGAGACGGTAAAATTTGTGGATTGGTTTTTGAGGAAAGGAATTGCGCCGTGTCTGCCTTCCACAGCTTCGAAACCAGTAGACCGGGAGCTTGGAAAGCCAAGGCTAAAATATGTGAATCGGTTTTTGAGGAAAGGAAATTCACTGTATCTGTTTTCCACAGCCCCGAGACCAATACGCGGGGGCTCGGAAAGCAGAGGATAAATTTGTGTTTGGTTTTTGAGGAAATGAAATTCGCCGTATCTGTCTTCCACAGCTTTGAAACCAATACGCGGGGGCTCGGAAAGGAGAGGGTAAAATTTGTGATTGTTTTTTGAGTACAGGAAATGCGCTGTATCTGCCTCCACAGCTTCGAAACCAGTAGACCGGGGACGTGGAAAGCAGAGGGTAAAATTTGTGCATTGGTTTTTGAGGAAAAGAAATGCGCCGTATCTGCCTTCCACAGCTTCGAAACCAGTAGACCGGGGGCTTGGAAAAGAGACGGTAAAATTTGTGCATTGGTTTTTGAGGAAAGGAAATGCGCCGTATCTGCCCTCCACAGCTTCGAAACGAGTAAACCAGGAGCTTGGAAAGCAAAGGATAAAATATGTGAATAGAATTTTGAGGAAAGGAAATCCACTGTATCTGTTTTCCACAGCTCCGAAACCAATACAAGGGGGCTCGGAAAGCAGAGGATATAATTGGTGAATAGGTTTTAGGAAAGGAAATGCGCCGTATCTGTTTTCCACAGCCCAGAAACCAATACGCGGAGGTACGGAAAGCAGAGGGTAAAATTTGTGATTGGTTTTTGAGGAAAGGAAATGCGCCGTATCTGTCCTCCGAAGCTTCGAAACCAGTAGACCGGGAGCTTGGAAATCAAAGGGTAAACTTTGTGAATAGGTTTTTGAGGAAAGGAAATGCACCGTATCTGTTTTCCGCAGCCCCGAAACCAATAAGCAGGGGCTCGAAAATCAGAGGGTAAAATTAGTTCATTGGTTTATGAGGAAATGAAAACCGCCGTATCAGCCTTCCGCAGCTTCGAAATCAGTAGACCGGGGGCTTGGAAAGCAGAGGGTAAAATTTGTGCTTTGGTGTTTGAGGAAAGGAAATGCGCCGTATCTGAATTCCACAGCTTCGAAACAAGTAGACGGGGGCTTGGAAAGCAGAGGGTAAAATTTGTGTATTGGTTTTTGAGGAAAAGAAATGCGCCGTATCCGCCTTCCACAGCTTCGAAACCAGTAGACCGGGAGCTTGGAAACCAAAGGGTAAAATTTCTGAATAGGTTTTTGAGGAAGGAAAATGCACCGTATCTGTCCACCAAAGCTTCGAAAGCAGTAGACCGGAAGCTTGGAAAGCAAAGGGTAAAATATGTGAATCGGTTTTTGAGGAAAGGAAATTCACTGTATCTGTTTTCCCCAGCCCCGAGACCAATACGCGGGGGCTCGGAAAGCAAGGGTAAAATTTGTGATTGGTTTTTGAGGAAAGAAAATGCGAAGCATGTTTACCACAGCTCCGAAACCAATACGCGGGGGCTCGGAATGCTGAGGGTAAAATTTTTTAATTGGTTTTTGAGGAAAAGACACGCGCCGTATCTGCCTTCCTCAGCTTCGAAACCAGTAGACCAGGGGCTTGGAAAGCAAAGGGTAAAATTTGTGAATAGGTTTTTGAGGAAGGGAAATGCGCCGTATCTGTTTTCCACAGCTCCGAAACCAATACTCGGGGGCTCGGAAAGCAGAGGGTAAACTTTGTTCATTGGTTTATAAGGAAATGAAATGCGCCGTATCTGCCTTCCGCAGCTTTGAAATCAGTAGACCGGGGGCTTGGAAAGCAGAGGGTAAAATTTGTGCTTTGGGGTTTGAAGAAAGGAAATGCGCCGTATCTCCCTTCCACAGCTACGAAACCAGTAGACCGGGGGCTTGGAATGCAGAGGGTACAAATTTGTGCATTGGTTATTGAGAAAAAGAAATGCGCCGTATCTGCCTTCCACAGCTTCGAAACCAGTAGACCGGAAGCTTGGAAAGCAAAGGGTAAAATTTGTGAATAGGTTTTTGAGGAAAGGAAACGCGCCGTATCTGTTTTCCACAGCACAGAAACCAATACGCAGGGGCACAGAAAGCAGACGGTCAAATTTCTGATTGGTTTTCGAGGATAGGAAATGCGCTGTATCTGTCCTCCAAAGCGTCGAAACCAGTAGACCGGAAGCTTGGCAATCAAAGTGTAAAATTTGTGAATAGGTTTTTGAGGAAGGGAAATGCGCCGTATCTCCCTTCCACAGCTTTGAAACCAGTAGACCGGGGACTTGTAAAGCTGAGGGTAAAATTTGTGCATTGGTTTTGAGGAAAATAAATGCGCCGTATCTGTCTTCCACTGCTTCGAAACCAGTAGACAGGGGGCTCGGAAAGCAAAAGGTAAAATTGGAAATTGGTTTTTGAGAAAAGAAAACGTGCCGTATCTGTCCTCCAAAGCTTCGAAACCAGTAGACCGGGAGCTTGGAAAGCAAAGGGTAAAATTTCTGAATAGGTTTTTGAGGAAAGAAAATGCACCGTATCTGTTTTCGACAGCCCCGAAAAAATACGCGGGGGCTCGGAAAGCAGAGGGTAAAATTTCTGATTGGCTTTTGAGGAAGGAAAATGCGCCGTTTCTGTCCACCAAAGCTTCGAAACCAGTAGACCGGGAGCTTGGAAAGCAAAGGGTAAAATTTGTGAATAGGTTTTTGAGGAAACGAAATGCACCATATCTGTTTTCCACAGCCCCGAAAGCAATGCGCGGGGGCACGGAAAGCAAGGGTAAAATTTGTGATTAGTTTTTGAGGAAAGAAAATGCGCCGTATGTTTACCACAGCTCCAAAACCAATACGCGGGGGCTCGGAAAGCTGAGGGTAAAATTTTTTCATTGGCTTTTGAGAAAAAGAAACGCGCCGCATCTGCCTTCCACGGCTTCGAAACCAGTAGACCGGGGGCTTGTAAAGCAGAGGGTAAAATTTGTGCTTTGGTGTTTGAGGAAAGGAAATGCGCCGTATCTGCCTTCCACAGCTTCGAAACCAGTAGACGGGGGCTTGGAAAGCAGAGGGTAAAATTTGTGTATTGGTTTTTGAGGAAGGGAAATGCACCGTATCTGTCCACCAAAGCTTCGAAAGCAGTAGACCGGAAGCTTGGAAAGCAAAGGGTAAAATATGTGAATCGGTTTTTGAGGAAAGGAAATTCACTGTATCTGTTTTCCACAGCCCCGAGACCAATACGCGGGGGCTCGGAAAGCAAGGGTAAAATTTGTGATTGGTTTTTGAGGAAAGAAAATGCGAAGTATGTTTACCACAGCTCCGAAACCAATATGCGGGGGCTCGCTAAAGCTGAGGGTAAAATTTTTTCATTGGTTTTTGATGAAAAGAAACGCGCCGTATCTGCCTTCCTCAGCTTCGAAACCAGTAGACCAGGGGCTTGGAAAGCAAAGGGTAAAATTTGTGAATAGGTTTTTGAGGAAGGGAAATGCGCCGTATCTGTTTTCCACAGCCCCGAGACCAATACGCGCGGGCTCGGAAAGCAGAGGGTAAAATTTGTGTTTGGTTTTTGAGGAAATGAAATTCGCCGTCTCTGCCTTCCACAGCTTCGAAACCAATACGCGGGGGCTCGGAAAGCAGAGGGTAAAATTTGTGATTGTTTTTTGAGGAAAGGAAATGCACTGTATCTGTTTTCCACAGCCCGAAACCAATACGCGGGGGCTCGGAAAGCAGAGGGTAAAATTTGTTCAATAGTTTTTGAGGAAATGGAATTCGCCGTATCTGCCTTCCACAGCTTCGACAATACGCGGGGGCTCGGAAAGCAGAGGGTAAAATTTGTGATTGTTTTTTGAGGAAAGGAAATGCACTGTATCTGTTTTCCACAGCCCGAAACCAATACACGGGGGCTCGGAAAGCAGAGGATATAATTGGTGAATAGGTTTTTGAGGAAAGGAAATGCGCCGTATCTGTTTTCCACAGCTCCGAAACCAATACGCGGGGGCTCGGAAAGCTGAGGGTAAAATTTTTTCATTGGTTTTTGAGGAAAAGACACGCGCCGTATCTGCCTTCCTCAGCTTCGAAACCAGTAGACCAGGGGCTTGGAAAGCAAAGGGTAAAATTTGTGAATAGGTGTTTGAGGAAGGGAAATGCGCCGTATCTGTTTTCCACAGCTCCGAAACCAATACTCGGGGGCTCGGAAAGCAGAGGGTAAACTTTGTTCATTGGTTTATGAGGAAATGAAATGCGCCGTATCAGCCTTCCGCAGCTTCGAAATCAGTAGACCGGGGGCTTGGAAAGCAGAGGGTAAAATTTGTGCTGTGGTGTTTGAGGAAAGAAAATGCGCCGTATCTGAATTCCACAGCTTCGAAACAAGTAGACGGGGGCTTGGAAAGCAGAGGGTAAAATTTGTGTATTGGTGTTTGAGGAAAAGAAATGCGCCGTATCCGCCTTCCACAGCTTCGAAACCAGTAGACCGGGAGCTTGGAAATCAAAGGGTAAAATTTGTGAATAGGTTTTTGAGGAAGGGAAATGCACCGTATCTGTCCACCAAAGCTTCGAAAGCAGTAGACCGGAAGCTTGGAAAGCAAAGGGTAAAATTTGTGAATAGGTGTTTGAGGAAGGGAAATGCGCCGTATCTGTTTTCCACAGCTCCGAAACCAATACTCGGGGGCTCGGAAAGCAGAGGGTAAACTTTGTTCATTGGTTTTTGAGGAAAAGACACGCGCCGTATCTGCCTTCCTCAGCTTCGAAACCAGTAGACCAGGGGCTTGGAAAGCAAAGGGTAAAATTTGTGAATAGATGTTTGAGGAAGGGAAATGCGCCGTATCTGTTTTCCACAGCTCCGAAACCAATACTCGGGGGCTCGGAAAGCAGAGGGTAAACTTTGTTCATTGGTTTATGAGGAAATGAAATGCGCCGTATCAGCCTTCCGCAGCTTCGAAATCAGTAGACCGGGGGCTTGGAAAGCAGAGGGTAAAATTTGTGCTGTGGTGTTTGAGGAAAGGAAATGCGCCGTATCTGCCTTCCACAGCTTCGAAACCAGTAGACGGGGGCTTGGAAAGCAGAGGGTAAAATTTGTGTATTGGTTTTTGAGGAAAAGAAATGCGCCGTATCTGCCTTCCACAGCTTCAAAACCAGTAGACCGGAAGCTTGGAAAGCAAAGGGTAAAATTTGTGAATAGGTTTTTGAGGAAAGGAAACGCGCCGTATCTGTTTTCCACAGCACAGAAACCAATACGCAGGGGCACAGAAAGCAGACGGTCAAATTTCTGATTGGTTTTCGAGGATAGGAAATGCGCTGTATCTGTCCTCCAAAGCGTCGAAACCAGTAGACCGAAAGCTTGGCAATCAAAGTGTAAAATTTGTGAATAGGTGTTTGAGGAAGGGAAATGCGCCGTATCTCCCTTCCACAGCTTTGAAACCAGTAGACCGGGGACTTGGAAAGCTGAGGGTAAAATTTGTGCATTGGTTTTTGAGGAAAATAAATGCGCCGTATCAGTTTTCCACAGCTCCGAAACCAATACGCGGGGGCTCGGAAAGCTGAGGGTAAAATTTTTTCATTGGTTTTTGAGGAAAAGACACGCGCCGTATCTGCCTTCCTCAGCTTCGACACCAGTAGACCAGGGGATTGGAAAGCAAAGGGTAAAATTTGTGAATAGGTGTTTGAGGAAGGGAAATGCGCCGTATCTGTTTTCGACAGCCCCGAAACAATACGCGGGGGCTCGGAAAGCAGAGGGTAAAATTTCTGATTGGCTTTTGAGGAAGGAAAATGCGCCGTTTCTGTCCACCAAAGCTTCGAAACCAGTAGACCGGGAGCTTGGAAAGCAAAGGGTAAAATTTGTGAATAGGTTTTTGAGGAAACGAAATGCACCAAATCTGTTTTCCACAGCCCCGAAACCAATGCGCGCGGGCACGGAAAGCAAGGGTAAAATTTTTTCATTGGCTTTTGAGAAAAAGAAACGCGCCGTATCTGCCTTCCACGGCTTCGAAACCAGTAGACCAGGGGCTTGGAAAGCGAAGGGTAAAATTTGTGAATAGGTTTTTGAGGATGAGAAATGCGCCGTATCTGTTTTCCACAGCTCCGAAACCAATACTCGGGGGCTCGGAAAGCAGAGGGTAAACTTTGGTCATTGGTTTATGAGGAAATGAAATGCGCCGTATTAGCCTTCCCAGCTTTGAAATCAGTAGACCGGGGGCTTGGAAAGCAGAGGGTAAAATTTGTGCTTTGGTGTTTGAGGAAAGGAAATGCGCCGTATCTGCCTTCCACAGCTTCGAAACCAGTAGACGGGGGCTTGGAAAGCAGAGGGTAAAATTTGTGTATTGGTTTTTGAGGAAGGGAAATGCACCGTATCTGTCCACCAAAGCTTCGAAAGCAGTAGACCGGAAGCTTGGAAAGCAAAGGGTAAAATATGTGAATCGGTTTTTGAGGAAGGGAAATGCGCCGTATCTGTTTTCCACAGCTCCGAAACCAATACTCGGGGGCTCGGAAAGCAGAGGGTAAACTTTGTTCATTGGTTTTTGAGGAAAATACACGCGCCGTATCTGTTTTCCACAGCTCCGAAACCAATACGCGGGGGCTCGGAAAGCTGAGGGTAAAATTTTTTCATTGGTTTTTGAGGAAAAGACACGCGCCGTATCTGCCTTCCTCAGCTTCGAAACCAGTAGACCAGGGGCTTGGAAAGCAAAGGGTAAAATTTGTGAGTAGGTGTTTGAGGAAGGGAAATGCGCCGTATCTGTTTTCCACAGCTCCGAAACCAATACTCGGGGGCTCGGAAAGCAGAGGGTAAACTTTGTTCATTGGTTTATGAGGAAATGAAATGCGCCGTATCAGCCTTCCGCAGCTTCGAAATCAGTAGACCGGGGGCTTGGAAAGCAGAGGGTAAAATTTGTGCTGTGGTGTTTGAGGAAAGGAAATGCGCCGTATATGAATTCCACAGCTTCGAAACAAGTAGACGGGGGCTTGGAAAGCAGAGGGTAAAATTTGTGTATTGGTTTTTGAGGAAAAGAAATGCGCCGTATCCGCCTTCCACAGCTTCGAAACCAGTAGACCGGGAGCTTGGAAACCAAAGGGTAAAATTTGTGAATAGGTTTTTGAGGAAGGGAAATGCACCGTATCTGTCCACCAAAGCTTCGAAAGCAGTAGACCGGAAGCTTGGAAAGCAAAGGGTAAAATTTGTGAATAGGTGTTTGAGGAAGGGAAATGCGCCGTATCTGTTTTCCACAGCTCCGAAACCAATACTCGGGGGCTCGGAAAGCAGAGGGTAAACTTTGTTCATTGGTTTTTGAGGAAAATACACGCGCCGTATCTGCCTTCCTCAGCTTCGAAACCAGTAGACCAGGGGCTTGGAAAGCAAGGGGTAAAATTTGTGAATAGGTGTTTGAGGAAGGGAAATTCGCCGTATCTGTTTTCCACAGCTCCGAAACCAATACTCGGGGGCTCGGAAAGCAGAGGGTAAACTTTGTTCATTGGTTTATGGGGAAATGAAATGCGCCGTATCAGCCTTCCGCAGCTTCGAAATCAGTAGACCGGGGGCTTGGAAAGCAGAGGGTAAAATTTGTGCTGTGGTGTTTGAGGAAAGGAAGTGCGCCATATCTGCCTTCCACAGCTTCGAAACCAGTAGACCGGGAGCTTGGAAAGCAAATGGTAAAATATGTGAATCGGTTTTTGAGGAAAGGAAATTCACTGTATCTGTTTTCCACAGCCCCGACACCAATACGCGGGGGCTCGGAAAGCAAGGGTAAAATTTGTGATTGGTTTTTGAGGAAAGAAAATGCGAAGTATGTTTTCCACAGCTCCGAAACCAATACGCGGGGGCTTGGAAAGAAGAGGGTAAAATTTTTTCATTGGTTTTTGAGGAAAAGACACGCGCCGTATCTCCCTTCCACAGCTTCGATACCAGTAGACCGGGGGCTTGGAAAGCAGAGGGTAAAATTTCTGATTGGCTTTTGAGGAAGGAAAATGCGCCGTTTCTGTCCACCAAAGCTTCGAAACCAGTAGACCGGGAGCTTGGAAAGCAAAGGGTAAAATTTGTGAATAGGTTTTTGAGGAAACGAAATGCACCATATCTGTTTTCCACAGCCCCGAAACCAATGCGCGGGGGCACGGAAAGCAAGGGTAAAATTTTTTCATTGGCTTTTGAGAAAAAGAAACGCGCCGTATCTGCCTTCCACGGCTTTGAAATCAGTAGACCGGGGGCTTGGAAAGCAGAGGGTAAAATTTGTGAATAGGGTTTTGAGGAAAGGAAATGCGCCGTATCTGCCTTCCACAGCTTCGAAACCAGTAGACTGGGGCTTGGAAAGCAGAGGGTAAAATTTGTGTATTGGTTTTTGAGGAAGGGAAATGCACCGTATCTGTCCACCAAAGCTTCGAAAGCAGTAGACCGGAAGCTTGGAAAGCAAAGGGTAAGTTATGTGAATCGGTTTTTGAGGAAAGGAAATTCACTGTATCTGTTTTCCACAGCCCCGAAACCAATACGCGGGGGCTCGGAAAGCTGAGGGTAAAATTTTTTCATTGGATTTTGATGAAAAGAAACGCGCCGTATCTGCCTTCCTCAGCTTCGAAACCAGTAGACCAGGGGCTTGGAAAGCAAAGGGTAAAATTTGTGAATAGGTTTTTGAGGAAGGCAAATGCGCCGTATCTGTTTTCCACAGCCCCGAGACCAATACGCGGGGGCTCGGAAAGCAGAGGGTAAAATTTGTGTTTGGTTTTTGAGGATATGAAATTCGCCGTATCTGCCTTCCACAGCTTCGAAACCAATATGCGGGGGCTCGGAAAGGAGAGGGTAAAATTTGTGATTGTTTTTTGAGGAAAGGAAATGCACTGCATCTGTTTTCCACAGCCCGAAACCAATACGCGGGGGCTCGGAAAGCAGAGGGTAAAATTTGTTCAATAGTTTTTGAGGAAATAGAATTCGCCGTATCTGCCTTCCACAGCTTCGAAACCAATACGCGGGGGCTCGGAAAGCAGAGGGTAAAATTCGTGATTGTTTTTTGAGGAAAGGAAATGCACTGTATCTGTTTTCCACAGCCCGAAACCAATACACGGTGGCTCGGAATGCAGAGGATATAATTGGTGAATAGGTTTTTGAGGAAAAGAAATGCGCCGTATCTGTTTTCCACAGCTCCGAAACCAATACGCGGGGGCTCGGAAAGCTGAGGGTAAAATTTTTTCATTGGTTTTTGAGGAAAAGACACGCGCCATATCTGCCTTCCTCAGCTTCGAAACCAGTAGACCAGGGGCTTGGAAAGCAAAGGGTAAAATTTGTGAATAGGTGTTTGAGGAAGGGAAATGCGCCGTATCTGTTTTCCACAGCTCCGAAACCAATACTCGGGGGCTCGGAAAGCAGAGGGTAAACTTTGTTCATTGGTTTATGAGGAAATGAAATGCGCCGTATCAGCCTGCCGCAGCTTCGAAATCAATAGACCGGGGGCTTGGAAAGCAGAGGGTAAAATTTGTGCTGTGGTGTTTGAGGAAAGGAAATGCGCCGTATCTGCCTTCCACAGCTTCGAAACCAGTAGACGGGGGCTTGGAAAGCAGAGGGTAAAATTTGTGTATTGGTTTTTGAGGAAAAGAAATGCGCCGTATCCGCCTTCCACAGCTTCGAAACCAGTAGACCGGGAGCTTGGAAACCAAAGGGTAAAATTTGTGCATAGGTTTTTGAGGAAGGGAAATGCGCCGTATCTGTCCACCAAAGCTTCGAAAGCAGTAGAGCGGAAGCTTGGAAAGCAAATGGTAAAATATGTGAATCGGTTTTTGAGGAAAGGAAATTCACTGTATCTGTTTTCCACAGCCCCGAGACCAATACGCGGGGGCTCGGAAAGCAAGGGTAAAATTTGTGATTGGTTTTTGAGGAATGAAAATGCGAAGTATGTTTACCATAGCTCCGAAACCAATACGCGGGGGCTCGGAAAGCTGAGGGTAAAATTTTTTCATTGGTTTTTGAGGAAAAAGAAACGCGCCGTATCTGCCTTCCTCAGCTTCGAAACCAGTAGACCAGGGGCTTGGAAAGCAAAGGGTAAAATTTGTGAATAGGATTTTGAGGAAGGGAAATGCGCCGTATCTGTTTTCCACAGCCCCGAAACCAATACTCGGGGGCTCGGAAAGCAGAGGGTAAACTTTGTTCATTGGTTTATGAGGAAATGAAATGCGCCGTATCAGCCTTCCGCAGCTTCGAAATCAGTAGACCGGGGGCTTGGAAAGCAGAGGGTAAAATTTGTTCAATAGTTTATGAGGAAATGAAATGCGCCGTATCGGCCTTCCACAGCTTCGAAATAAGTAGACCGGGGGCTTGGAAAAGAGACGGTAAAATTTGTGGATTGGTTTTCGAGGAAAGGAAATGCGCCGTGTCTGCCTTCCACAGCTTCGAAACCAGTAGACCGGGAGATTGGAAAGCAAAGGGTAAAATATGTGAATCGGTTTTTGAGGAAAGGAAATTCACTGTATCTGTTTTCCACCGCCCCGAGACCAATACGCGGGGGCTCGGAAAGCAGAGGGTAAAATTTGTGTTTGGTTTTTGAGGAAATGAAATTCGCCATATCTGCCTTCCACAGCTTCGAAACCAATACGCGGGGGCTCGGAAAGCAGAGGGTAAAATTTGTGATTGCTTTTTGAGGAAAGGAAACGCGCCGTATCTGCCTCCACAGCTTCGAAACCAGTAGACCGGGGACTTGGAAAGCAGAGGGTAAAATTTGTGCATTGGTTTTTGAGGAAAAGAAATGCGCCGTATCTGCTTTCCACAGCTTCGAAACCAGTAGACCGGGAGCTTGGAAAAGAGACGGTAAAATTTGTGCATTCGTTTTTGAGGAAAGGAAATGCGCCGTATCTGCCCTCCACAGCTTCGAAACGAGTAAACCGGGAGCTTGGAAAGCAAAGGGTAAAATTTGTGAATAGGATTTTGAGGAAAGGAAATCCACTGTATCTGTTTTCCACAGCCCCGAAACCAATACGCGGGGGCTCGTAAAGCAGAGGGCAAAATTTGTGATTGGTTTTTGCGGAAGGGAAATGCGCCGTATCTGTTTTCCACAGCTCCGAAACCAATACACGGGAGCTCGGAAAGCAGATATAATTGGTGAATAGGTTTTTGAGGAAAGGAAATGCGCCATATCTGTTTTCCACAGCTCAGAAACCAATACGCGGAGGTACGGAAAGCAGAGGGTAAAATTTGTGATTGGTTTTTGAGGAAAGGAAATGCGCCGTATCTGTCCTCCGAAGGTTCGAAACCAGTAGACCGGGAGCTTGGAAATCAAAGGGTAAAATTTGTGAATAGGTTTTTGAGGAAAGGAAATGCACCGTATCTGTTTTCCGCAGCCCCGAAACCAATAAGCAGGGGCTCGAAAATCAGAGGGTAAAATTAGTTCATTGGTTTATGAGGAAGTGAAATCCGCCATATCTGCCTTCCACAGCTTCGAAATTAGTAGACCGTGGGCTTGGAAAACAGACGGTAAAATTTGTTCATTAGTTTTTTAGGAAAGGAAATGCGCTGTATCTGCCTTCCACGACTTCGAAACCAGCAGAGGGTAAAATTAGTGCATTGGTTTCTGAGGAAAGAAAATGCGCCGTATCAGTCCTACAAAGCTTCGAAACCAGGAGACCGGGATCTTGGAAAGCAAAGGGTAAAATTTGGGAATAGGATTTTGAGGAAAGTAAATGCACTGTATCTGTTTTCCACAGCCCCGAAACAAATAGGCGGGGCTCGTAAAGCAGAGGGTAAAATGTGTGACTGGTTTTTGAGGAAGGGAAATGCGCCGTATCTGTTTTCCACAGCTCCGAAACCAATACGCGGGGCTCGGAAAGCAGAGGGTATAATTTGTAAATAGGTTTTTGAGGAAAGGAAATGCGCCATATCTGTTTTCACAGCCCAGAAAACAATACGCAGGGGCACAGAAAGCAGACGGTAAAATCTCTGATTGGTTTTCGAGGATAGGAAATGCGCCGTATCTGTCCTCCAAAGCGTCGAAACCAGTAGACCGGGAGCTTGGAAATCAAAGTTTAAAATTTGTGAATAGGTGTTTGAGGAAGGGAAATGCGCCGTATCTCCCTTCCACAGCTTTGAAACCAGTAGACCGTGGACTCGGAAAGCTGAGGGTAAAATTTGTGCATTGGTTTTTGAGGAAAATAAATGCGCCGTATCAGTTTTCCACAGCTCCGAAACCAATACGCGGGGGCTCGGAAAGCTGAGGGTAAAATTTTTTCATTGGTTTTTGAGGAAAAGACACGCGCCGTATCTGCCTTCCTCAGCTTCGACACCAGTAGACCAGGGGATTGGAAAGCAAAGGGTAAAATTTGTGAATAGGTGTTTGAGGAAGGGAAATGCGCCGTATCTGTTTTCGACAGCCCCGAAACAATACGCGGGGGCTCGGAAAGCAGAGGGTAAAATTTCTGATTGGCTTTTGAGGAAGGAAAATGCGCCGTTTCTGTCCACCAAAGCTTCGAAACCAGTAGACCGGGAGCTTGGAAAGCAAAGGGTAAAATTTGTGAATAGGTTTTTGAGGAAACGAAATGCACCATATCTGTTTTCCACAGCCCCGAAACCAATGCGCGGGGGCACGGAAAGCAAGGGTAAAATTTTTTCATTGGCTTTTGAGAAAAAGAAACGCGCCGTATCTGCCTTCCACGGCTTCGAAACCAGTAGACCAGGGGCTTGGAAAGCGAAGGGTAAAATTTGTGAATAGGGTTTTGAGGAAGAGAAATGCGCCGTATCTGTTTTCCACAGCTCCGAAACCAATACTCGGGGGCTCGGAAAGCAGAGGGTAAACTTTGGTCATTGGTTTATGAGGAAATGAAATGCGCCGTATTAGCCTTCCGCAGCTTTGAAATCAGTAGACCGGGGGCCTGGAAAGCAGAGGGTAAAATTTGTGCTTTGGTGTTTGAGGAAAGGAAATGCGCCGTATCTGCCTTCCACAGCTTCGAAACCAGTAGACTGGGGCTTGGAAAGCAGAGGGTAAAATTTGTGTATTGGTTTTTGAGGAAGGGAAATGCACCGTATCTGTCCACCAAAGCTTCGAAAGCAGTAGACCGGAAGCTTGGAAAGCAAAGGGTAAGATATGTGAATCGGTTTTTGAGGAAAGGAAATTCACTGTATCTGTTTTCCACAGCCCCGAAACCAATACGCGGGGGCTCGGAAAGCTGAGGGTAAAATTTTTTCATTGGTTTTTGATGAAAAGAAACGCGCCGTATCTGCCTTCCTCAGCTTCGAAACCAGTAGACCAGGGGCTTGGAAAGCAAAGGATAAAATTTGTGCATAGGTTTTTGAGGAAGGGAAATGCGCCGTATCTGTTTTCCACAGCCCCGAGACCAATACGCGGGGGCTCGGAAAGCAGAGGGTAAAATTTGTGTTTGGTTTTTGAGGATATGAAATTCGCCGTATCTGCCTTCCACAGCTTCGAAACCAATATGCGGGGGCTCGGAAAGGAGAGGGTAAAATTTGTGATTGTTTTTTGAGGAAAGGAAATGCACTGTATCTGTTTTCCACAGCCCGAAACCAATACGCGGGGGCTCGGAAAGCAGAGGGTAAAATTTGTTCAATAGTTTTTGAGGAAATGGAATTCGCCGTATCTGCCTTCCACAGCTTCGAAACCAATACGCGGGGGCTCGGAAAGCAGAGGGTAAAATTTGTGATTGTTTTTTGAGGAAAGGAAATGCACTGTATCTGTTTTCCACAGCCCGAAACCAATACACGGTGGCTCGGAATGCAGAGGATATAATTGGTGAATAGGTTTTTGAGGAAAAGAAATGCGCCGTATCTGTTTTCCACAGCTCCGAAACCAATACGCGGGGGCTCGGAAAGCTGAGGGTAAAATTTTTTCATTGGTTTTTGAGGAAAAGACACGCGCCGTATCTGCCTTCCTCAGCTTCGAAACCAGTAGACCAGGGGCTTGGAAAGCAAAGGGTAAAATTTGTGAATAGGTGTTTGAGGAAGGGAAATGCGCCGTATCTGTTTTCCACAGCTCCGAAACCAATACTCGGGGGCTCGGAAAGCAGAGGGTAAACTTTGTTCATTGGTTTATGAGGAAATGAAATGCGCCGTATCAGCCTGCCGCAGCTTCGAAATCAATAGACCGGGGGCTTGGAAAGCAGAGGGTAAAATTTGTGCTGTGGTGTTTGAGGAAAGGAAATGCGCCGTATCTGCCTTCCACAGCTTCGAAACCACTAGACGGGGGCTTGGAAAGCAGAGGGTAAAATTTGTGTATTGGTTTTTGAGGAAAAGAAATGCGCCGTATCCGCCTTCCACAGCTTCGAAACCAGTAGACCGGGAGCTTGGAAACCAAAGGGTAAAATTTGTGCATAGGTTTTTGAGGAAGGGAAATGCGCCGTATCTGTCCACCAAAGCTTCGAAAGCAGTAGAGCGGAAGCTTGGAAAGCAAATGGTAAAATATGTGAATCGGTTTTTGAGGAAAGGAAATTCACTGTATCTGTTTTCCACAGCCCCGAGACCAATACGCGGGGGCTCGGAAAGCAAGGGTAAAATTTGTGATTGGTTTTTGAGGAATGAAAATGCGAAGTATGTTTACCATAGCTCCGAAACCAATACGCGGGGGCTCGGAAAGCTGAGGGTAAAATTTTTTCATTGGTTTTTGAGGAAAAAGAAACGCGCCGTATCTGCCTTCCTCAGCTTCGAAACCAGTAGACCAGGGGCTTGGAAAGCAAAGGGTAAAATTTGTGAATAGGATTTTGAGGAAGGGAAATGCGCCGTATCTGTTTTCCACAGCCCCGAAACCAATACTCGGGGGCTCGGAAAGCAGAGGGTAAATTTTGTTCATTGGTTTATGAGGAAATGAAATGCGCCGTATCAGCCTTCCGCAGCTTCGAAATCAGTAGACCGGGGGCTTGGAAAGCAGAGGGTAAAATTTGTTCAATAGTTTATGAGGAAATGAAATGCGCCGTATCGGCCTTCCACAGCTTCGAAACAAGTAGACCGGGGGCTTGGAAAAGAGACGGTAAAATTTGTGGATTGGTTTTCGAGGAAAGGAAATGCGCCGTGTCTGCCTTCCACAGCTTCGAAACCAGTAGACCGGGAGGTTGGAAAGCAAAGGGTAAAATATGTGAATCGGTTTTTGAGGAAAGGAAATTCACTGTATCTGTTTTCCACCGCCCCGAGACCAATACGCGGGGGCTCGGAAAGCAGAGGGTAAAATATGTGTTTGGTTTTTGAGGAAATGAAATTCGCCATATCTGCCTTCCACAGCTTCGAAACCAATACGCGGGGGCTCGGAAAGCAGAGATTAAAATTTGTGATTGCTTTTTGAGGAAAGGAAACGCGCCGTATCTGCCTCCACAGCTTCGAAACCAGTAGACCGGGGACTTGGAAAGCAGAGGGTAAAATTTGTGCATTGGTTTTTGAGGAAAAGAAATGCGCCGTATCTGCTTTCCACAGCTTCGAAACCAGTAGACCGGGAGCTTGGAAAAGAGACGGTAAAATTTGTGCATTCGTTTTTGAGGAAAGGAAATGCGCCGTATCTGCCCTCCACAGCTTCGAAACGAGTAAACCGGGAGCTTGGAAAGCAAAGGGTAAAATTTGTGAATAGGATTTTGAGGAAAGGAAATCCACTGTATCTGTTTTCCACAGCCCCGAAACCAATACGCGGGGGCTCGTAAAGCAGAGGGCAAAATTTGTGATTGGTTTTTGCGGAAGGGAAATGCGCCGTATCTATTTTCCACAGCTCCGAAACCAATACACGGGAGCTCGGAAAGCAGATATAATTGGTGAATAGGTTTTTGAGGAAAGGAAATGCGCCATATCTGTTTTCCACAGCTCAGAAACCAATACGCGGAGGTACGGAAAGCAGAGGGTAAAATTTGTGATTGGTTTTTGAGGAAAGGAAATGCGCCGTATCTGTCCTCCGAAGGTTCGAAACCAGTAGACCGGGAGCTTGGAAATCAAAGGGTAAAATTTGTGAATAGGTTTTTGAGGAAAGGAAATGCACCGTATCTGTTTTCCGCAGCCCCGAAACCAATAAGCAGGGGCTCGAAAATCAGAGGTTAGAATTAGTTCATTGGTTTATGAGGAAGTGAAATGCGCCATATCTGCCTTCCACAGCTTCGTAATTAGTAGACCGGGGGCTTGGAAAACAGACGGTAAAATTTGTTCATTAGTTTTTTAGGAAAGGAAATACGCTGTATCTGCCTTCCACGACTTCGAAACCAGCAGAGGGTAAAATTAGTGCATTGGTTTCTGAGGAAAGAAAATGCGCCGTATCAGTCCTACAAAGCTTCGAAACCAGGAGACCGGGATCTTGGAAAGCAAAGGGTAAAATTTGTGAATAGGATTTTGAGGAAAGTAAATGCACTGTATCTGTTTTCCACAGCCCCGAAACAAATAGGCGGGGGCTCGTAAAGCAGAGGGTAAAATGTGTGACTGGTTTTTGAGGAAGGGAAATGCGCCGTATCTGTTTTCCACAGCTCCGAAACCAATACGCGGGGCTCGGAAAGCAGAGGGTATAATTTGTAAATAGGTTTTTGAGGAAAGGAAATGCGCCATATCTGTTTTCACAGCCCAGAAAACAATACGCAGGGGCACAGAAAGCAGACGGTAAAATCTCTGATTGGTTTTCGAGGATAGGAAATGGGCCGTATCTGTCCTCCAAAGCGTCGAAACCAGTAGACCGGGAGCTTGGAAATCAAAGTTTAAAATTTGTGAATAGGTTTTTGAGGAAGGGAAATGCGCCGTATCTCCCTTCCACAGCTTTGAAACCAGTAGACCGGGGACTTGGAAAGCTGAGGGTAAAATTTGTGCATTGGTTTTTTAGGAAAATAAATGCGCCGTATCTGTCTTCCACAGCTTCGAAACCAGTAGACAGGGGGCTCGGAAAGCAAAAGGTAAAATTGGAAATTTGTTTTTGAGAAAAGAAAACGAGCCGTATCTGTCCTCCAAAGCTTCGAAACCAGTAGACCGGGAGCTTGGAAAGCAAAGGGTCAAATTTCTGAATAGGTTTTTGAGGAAAGGAAATGCACCATATCTGTTTTCCACAGCCCCGAAACTAATGCGCGGGGGCACGGAAAGCAAGGGTAAAATTTGTGATTAGTTTTTGAGGAAAGAAAATGCGCCGTATGTTTACCACAGCTCCGAAACCAATACGCGGGGGCTCGGAAAGCTGAGGGTAAAATTTTTTCATTGGCTTTTGAGAAAAAGAAACGCGCCGTATCTGCCTTCCACGGCTTCGAAACCAGTAGACCAGGGCCTTGGAAAGCGAAGGGTAAAATTTGTGAATAGGTTTTTGAGGAAGGGAAATGCGCCGTATCTGTTTTCCACAGCTCCGAAACCAATACTCGGGGGCTCGGAAAGCAGAGGGTAAACTTTGTTCATTGGTTTATGAGGAAATGAAATGCGCCGTATCAGCCTTCCGCAGCTTCGAAATCAGTAGACCGGGGGCTTGGAAAGCAGAGGGTAAAATTTGTGAATAGGTTTTTGAGGAAGGGAAATGCGCCGTATCTGTCCACCAAAGCTTCGAAAGCAGCAGACCGGAAGCTTGGAAAGCAAAGGGTAAAATATGTGAATCGGTTTTTGAGGAAAGGAAATTCACTGTATCTGTTTTCCACAGCCCCGAGACCAATACGCGGAGGCTCGGAAAGCAAGGGTAAAATTTGTGATTGCTTTTTGAGGAAAGAAAATGCGAAGTATGTTTACCACAGCTCCGAAACCAATACGTGGGGGCTAGGAAAGCTGAGGGTAAAATTTTTTCATTGGTTTTTGAGGAAAAGAAACGCGCCGTATCTGCCTTCCTCAGCTTCGATACCAGTAGACCAGGGGCTTGGAAAGCAAAAGGTAAAATTTGTGAATAGGCTTTTGAGGAAGGGAAATGCGCCGTATCTGTTTTCCACAGCTCCGAAACCAATACTCGGGGGCTCGGAAAGCAGAGGGTAAACTTTGTTCATTGGTTTATGAGGAAATGAAATGCGCCTTATCTGCCTTCCGCAGCTTTGAAACCAGTAGACCGGGGGCTTGGAAAGCAGAGGGTAAAATTTGTGCTTTGGGGTTTGAGGAAAGGAAATGCGCTGTATCTCCCTTCCACAGCTTCGAAACCAGTAGACCGGGGGCTTGGAATGCAGAGGGTAAAATTTGTGCATTGGTTATTGAGGAAAAGAAATGCGCCGTATCTGCCTTCCACAGTTTCGAAACCAGTAGACCGGAAGCTTGGAAAGCAAAGGGTAAAATTTGTGAATAGGTTTTTGAGGAAAGGAAACGCGCCGTATCTGTTTTCCACAGCACAGAACCCAATACGCGGGGGCACGGAAAGCAGAGGGTAAAACTTGTGATTGGTTTTCGAGGAAAGAAAATGCGCCGTATCTGTCCTCCAAAGCTTCGAAACCAGTAGACCGGGAGCTTGGAAAGCAGAAGGTATAATTTGTGATTGGTTTTTGAGGAAAAGAAATGCGCCGTGTCTGCCTTCCACAGCTTCGAAATCCGTAGACCGGGAGCTTGGAAGGAAGAGGGTTAAATTTGTGAATAGGTTTTTTGAGGAAAGGAAATGCACCGTATCTGTTTTCCACAGCCCCAAAACCAATACGCTATGGCTCGGAAAGCGGGGGGTAAACTTTGTTCAATAGTTTATGAGGAAATGAAATGCGCCGTATCTGTCTTCCACAGCTTCGAAATCAGTAGACCGGGGGCTTGGAAAAGAGACGGTAAAATTTGTGGATTGGATTTTGAGGAAAGGAATTGCGCCGTGTCTGCCTTCCACAGCTTCGAAACCAGTAGACCGGGAGCTTGGAAAGCCAGGGGTAAAATATGTGAATCGGTTTTTGAGGAAAGGAAATTCACAGTATCTGTTTTCCACAGCCCCGAGACCAATACGCGGGGGCTCGGAAAGCAGAGGGTAAAATTTGTGTTTGGTTTTTGAGGAAATGAAATGCGCCGTATCTATTTTCCACAGCTCCGAAACCAATACTCGGGGGCTTGGAAAGCAGAGGGTAAAATTTGTGTATTGGTTTTTGAGGAAAAGAAATGCGCCGTATCCGCCTTCCACAGCTTCGAAAACAGTAGACCGGGAGCTTGGAAACCAAAGGGTAAAATTTGTGAATAGGTTTTTGAGGAAGGGAAATGCACCGTATCTGTCCACCAAAGCTTCGAAAGCAGTAGACCGGAAGCTTGGCAAGCAAACTGTAAAATATGTGAATCGGTTTTTGAGGAAAGGAAATTCACTGTATCTGTTTTCCCCAGCCCCGAGACCAATACGCGGGGGCTCGGAAAGCAAGGGTAAAATTTGTGATTGGTTTTTGAGGAAAGAAAATGCGAAGTATGTTTACCACAGCTCCGAAACCAATACGCGGGGGCTCGGAAAGCTGAGGGTAAAATTTTTTCATTGGTTTTTGAGGAAAATAAATGCGCCGTATCTGTCTTCCACTGCTTCGAAACCAGTAGACAGGGGGCTCGGAAAGCAAAAGGTAAAATTGGAAATTGGTTTTTGAGAAAAGAAAACGCGCCGTATCTGTCCTCCAAAGCTTCGAAACCAGTAGACCGGGAGCTTGGAAAGCAAAGGGTAAAATTTCTGAATAGGTTTTTGAGGAAAGAAAATGCACCGTATCTGTTTTCGACAGCCCCGAAACAATACGCGGGGGCTCGGAAAGCAGAGGGTAAAATTTCTGATTGGCTTTTGAGGAAGGAAAATGCGCCGTTTCTGTCCACCAAAGCTTCGAAACCAGTAGACCGGGAGCTTGGAAAGCAAAGGGTAAAATTTGTGAATAGGTTTTTCAGGAAACGAAATGCACCATATCTGTTTTCCACAGCCCCGAAACCAATGCGCGGGGGCACGGAAAGCAAGGGTAAAATTTGTGATTAGTTTTTGAGGAAAGAAAATGCGCCGTATGTTTACCACAGCTCCGAAACCAATACGCGGGGGCTCGGAAAGCTGAGGGTAAAATTTTTTCATTGGCTTTTGAGAAAAAGAAACGCGCCGTATCTGCCTTCCACGGCTTCGAAACCAGTAGACCAGGGGCTTGGAAAGCGAAGGGTAAAATTTGTGAATAGGTTTTTGAGGAAGGGAAATGCACCGTATCTGTTTTCCACAGCTCCGAAACAAAAACTCGGGAGCTCGGAAAGCAGAGGGTAAACTTTGGTCATTGGTTTATGAGGAAATGAAATGCGCCGTATCAGCCTTCCGCAGCTTTGAAATCAGTAGACCGGGGGCTTGGAAAGCAGAGGGTAAAATTTGTGTATTGGTTTTTGAGGAAGGGAAATGCACCGTATCTGTCCACCAAAGCTTCGAAAGCAGTAGGCCGGAAGCTTGGAAAGAAAAGGGTAAAATATGTGAATCGGTTTTTGAGGAAAGGAAATTCACTGTATCTGTTTTCCACAGCCCCTAGACCAATACGCGGGGGCTCGGAAAGCTAGGGTAAAATTTGTGATTGGTTTTTGAGGAAAGAAAATGCGAAGTATGTTTACCACAGCTCCGAAACCAATACGCGGGGGCTCGGAAAGCTGAGGGTAAAATTTTTTCATTGGTTTTTGATGAAAAGAAACGCGCCGTATCTGCCTTTCTAGCTTCGAAACCAGTAGACCAGGGGCTTGGAAAGCAAAGGGTAAAATTTGTGAATAGGTTTTTGAGGAAGGGAAATGCGCCGTATCTGTTTTCCACAGCCCCGACACCAATACGCGGGGGCTCGGAAAGCAGAGGGTAAAATTTGTGTTTGGTTTTTGAGGAAATGAAATTCGCCGTATCTGCCTTCCACAGCTTCGAAACCAATACGCGGGGGCTCGGAAAGCAGAGGGTAAAATTTGTGATTGTTTTTTGAGGAAAGGAAATGCACTGTATCTGTTTTCCACAGCCCGAAACCAATACGCGGGGTCTCGGAAAGCAGAGGTAAAATTTGTTCAATAGTTTATGAGGAAATGAAATGCGCCGTATCTGCCTCCACAGCTTCGAAATCAGTAGACCGGGGGCTTGGAAAAGAGACGGTAAAATTTGTGGATTGGTTTTTGAGGAAAGGAAATGCGCCGTGTCTGCCTTCCACAGCTTCGATACCAGTAGACCGGGAGCTTGGAAAGCAAAGGGTAAAATATGTGAATCGGTTTTTGAGGAAAGGAAATTCACTGTATCTGTTTTCCCCCGCCCCGAGACCAATACGCGGGGGCTCGGAAAGCAGAGGGTAAAATTTGTGTTTGGTTTCTGAGGAAATGAAATTCGCCATATCTGCCTTCCACAGCTTCGAAACCAATACGCGGGGGCTCGGAAAGCAGAGGGTAAAATTTGTGATTGTTTTTTGAGGAAAGGAAATGCGCCGTATCTGCCTCCACAGCTTCGAAACCAGTAGACCGGGGACTTGGAAAGCAGAGGGTAAAATTTGTGCATTGGTTTTTGAGGAAAAGAAATGCGCCGTAACTGCCTTCCACAGCTTCGAAACGAGTAAACCGGGAGCTTGGAAAGCAAAGGGTAAAATTTGTGAATAGAATTTTGAGGAAAGGAAATCCACTGTATCTGTTTTCCACACCTCCGAAACCAATACACGGGGGTTCGGAAAGCAGAGGATATAATTGGTGAATAGGTTTTTGAGGAAAGGAAATGCGCCGTATCTGTCCTCCGAAGCTTCGAAACCAGTAGACCGGGAGCTTGGAAATCAAAGGGTAAAATTTGTGAATAGGTTTTTGAGGAAAGGAAATGCACCCTATCTGTTTTCCGCAGCCCCGAAACCAATAAGCAGGGGCTCGAAAATCAGAGGGTAAAATTAGTTCATTGGTTTATGAGGAAATGAAATGCGCCGTATCAGAATTCCGCAGCTTCGAAACCAGTAGACCGGAAGCTTGGAAACCAAAGGGTAAAATATGTGAATCGGTTTTTGAGGAAAGGAAATTCACTGTATCTGTTTTCCACAGCCCCGAGACCAATACGCGGGGGCTCGGAAAGCAAGGGTAAAATTTGTGATTGGTTTTTGAGGAAAGAAAATGCGAAGTATGTTTACCACAGCTCCGAAACCAATACGCGGGGGCTCGGAAAGCTGAGGGTAAAGTTTTTTCATTGGTTTTTGAGGAAAAGAAACGCGCCGTATCTGCCTTCCTCAGCTTCGAAACCAGTAGACCAGGGGCTTGGAAAACAAAGGGTAAAATTTGTGAATAGGTTTTTGAAGAAGGGAAATGCGCCGTATCTGTTTTCCACAGCTCCGAAACCAATACTCGGGGGCTCGGAAAGCAGAGGGTAAACTTTGTTCATTGGTTTATGAGGAAATGAAATGCGCCGTATCTGCCTTCCGCAGCTTTGAAATCACTAGACCGGGGGCTTGGAAAGCAGAGGGTAAAATTTGTGCTTTGGGGTTTGAGGAAAGGAAACGCGCCGTATCTGTTTTCCACAGCACAGAACCCAAAACGAGGGGGCACGGAAAGCAGAGGGAAAAATTGTGATTGGTTTTTGAGGAAAGAAAATGCGCCGTATCTGTCCTCCAAAGCTTCGAAACCAGTAGACCGGGAGCTTGGAAAGCAGAGGGTATAATTTGTGATTGGTTTTTGAGGAACAAAAATGCGCCGTGTCTGCCTTCCACAGCTTCGAAAACAGTAGACCGGGAGCTTGGAAGGAAGAGGGTTAAATTTGTGAATAGGTTTTTTGAGGAAAGGAAATGCGCCGTGTCTGCCTTCCACAGCTTCGAAACCAGTAGACCGGGAGCTTGGAAAGCAAAGGGTAAAATATGTGAATCGGTTTTTGAGGAAAGGAAATTCACTGTATCTGTTTTCCACAGCCCTGAGACCAATACGCGGGGGCTCGGAAAGCAGAGGGTAAAATTTGAGTTTGGTTTTTGAGGAAATGAAATTCGCCGTATCTGCCTTCCACAGCTTCGAAACCAATACGCCGGGGCTCGGAAAGCAGAGGGTAAAATTTGTGATTGTTTTTTGAGGAAAGGAAATGCGCTGTATCTGCCTCCACAGCTTCGAAACCAGTAGACCAGGGACTTGGAAAGCAGAGGGTAAAATTTGTGCATTGGTTTTTGAGGAAAAGAAATGCGCCGTATCTGCCTTCCACAGCTTCGAAACCAGTAGCCCGGGGGCTTGGAAAAGAGACGGTAAATTTTGTGCATTGGTTTTTGAGGAAAGGAAATGCGCTGTATCTGCCCTCCACAGCTTCGAAACGAGTAAACCGGGAGCTTGGTAAGCAAAGGGTAAAATTTGTGAATAGGTTTTTGAGGAAAAGAAATGCACCGTATCTGTTTTCCGCAGCCCCGAAACCAATAAGCAGGGGCTCGAAAATCAGAGGGTAAAATTAGTTCATTGGTTTATGAGGAAGTGAAATGCGCCGTATCTGCCTTCCACAGCTTCGAAATTAGTAGACCGGGGGCTTGGAAAACAGACGGTAAAATTTGTTCATTGGTTTTTGAGGAATGGAAATGCGCCGTATCTGCCTTCCACGGCATCGAAACCAGCAGAGGGTAAAATTACTGCATTGGTTTTTGAGGAAAGAAAATGCGCCGTATCAGTCCTACAAAGCTTCGAAACCAGGAGACCGGGATCTTGGAAAGCAAAGGGTAAAATCTGTGAATAAGATTTTGAGGAAAGGAAATACGCTGTATCTGTTTTCCACAGCTCCGAAACCAATACACGGGGGCTCGGAAAGCAGAGGGTATAATTTGTAAATAGGTTTTGAGGAAAGGAAATGCGCCGTGTCTGTTTTCCGCAGCTCCGAAACCAATACGCGGAGGCTCGTAAAGCGAGGGTAAAATTTGTGACTGGTTTTTGAGGAAAGGAAATGCGCCGTATCTGTTTTCACAGCCCAGAAACCAATACGCAGGGGCACAGAAAGCAGAGGGTAAAATTTCTGATTGGTTTTCGAGGATCGGAAATGCGCCGTATCTGTCCTCCAAAGCGTCGAAACCAGTAGACCGGGAGCTTGGAAATCAAAGTGTAAAATTTGTGAATAGGTTTTTGAGGAAGGGAAATGCGCCGTATCTCCCTTCCACACCTTTGAAACCAGTAGACCGGGGACTTGGAAAGCTGAAGGTAAAATTTGTGCATTGGTTTATGAGGAAGTGAAATGCGCCGTATCTGCCTTCCACAGGTTCGAAATTAGCAGACCGGGGGCTTGGAAAACAGACGGTAAAATTTGTTCATTGGTTATTGAGGAATGGAAATGCGCCGTATCTGCCTTCCACGGCTTCGAAACCAGCAGAGGGTAAAATTAGTGCATTGGTTTTTGAGGAAAGAAAATGGGCCGTATCAGTCCTACAAAGCTTCGAAACCAGGAGACCGGGATCTTGGAAAGCAAAGCATCTGTGAATAAGATTTTGAGGAAAGGAAATACGCTGTATCTGTTTTCCACAGTCCCGAAACAAATACGCGGAGGCTCGTAAAGCAGAGGGTAAAATTTGTGACTCGTTTTTGAGGAAGGGAAATGCGCCGTATCTGTTTTCCACAGCTCCGAAACCAATACGCGGGGGCTCGGAAAGCAGAGGGTATAATTTGTAAATAGGTTTTTGAGGAAAGGAAATGCGCCGTATCTGTTTTCACAGCCCAGAAACCAATACGCAGGGGCACAGAAAGCGGAGGGTAAAATTTCTGATTGGTTTTCGAGGATAGGAAATGCGCCGTATCTCCCTTCCACAGCTTTGAAACAAGTAGACCGGGGACTTGGAAAGCTGAGGGTAAAATTTGTGCATTGGTTTTTGAGGAAAATAAATGCGCCGTATCTGTCTTCCACCGCTTCGAAACCAGTAGACAGGGGGCTCGGAAAGCAAATGGTAAAATTGAAAATTGGTTTTTGAGAAAAGAAAACGCGCCCTATCTGTCCTCCAAAGCTTCGAAACCAGTAGACCGGGAGCTTGGAAAGCAAAGGGTAAAATTTGTGACTGGTTTTTGAGGAAGGGAAACGCGCCGTATCTGTTTTCCACAGCTGCGAAACCAATACGCGGGGGCTCGGAAAGCAGAGGGTATAATTTGTAAATACGTTTTTGAGGAAAGGAAATGCGCCGTATCTGTTTTCCACAGCCCAGAAACCAATACGCAGGGGCACAGAAAGCGGAGGGTAAAATTTCTGATTGGTTTTCGAGGATAGGAAATGCGCCGTATCTGCCTTCCACAGGTTCGAAATTAGCAGACCGGGGGCTTGGAAAACAGACGGTAAAATTTGTTCATTGGTTATTGAGGAATGGAAATGCGCCGTATCTGCCTTCCACGGCTTCGAAACCAGCAGAGGGTAAAATTAGTGCATTGGTTTTTGAGGAAAGAAAATGGGCCGTATCAGTCCTACAAAGCTTCGAAACCAGGAGACCGGGATCTTGGGAAGCAAAGCATCTGTGAATAAGATTTTGAGGAAAGGAAATACGCTGTATCTGTTTTCCACAGTCCCGAAACAAATACGCGGAGGCTCGTAAAGCAGAGGGTAAAATTTGTGACTCGTTTTTGAGGAAGGGAAATGCGCCGTATCTGTTTTCCACAGCTCCGAAACCAATACGCGGGGGCTCGGAAAGCAGAGGGTATAATTTGTAAATAGGTTTTTGAGGAAAGGAAATGCGCCGTATCTGTTTTCACAGCCCAGAAACCAATACGCAGGGGCACAGAAAGCGGAGGGTAAAATTTCTGATTGGTTTTCGAGGATAGGAAATGCGCCGTATCTCCCTTCCACAGCTTTGAAACAAGTAGACCGGGGACTTGGAAAGCTGAGGGTAAAATTTGTGCATTGGTTTTTGAGGAAAATAAATGCGCCGTATCTGTCTTCCACCGCTTCGAAACCAGTAGACAGGGGGCTCGGAAAGCAAATGGTAAAATTGAAAATTGGTTTTTGAGAAAAGAAAACGCGCCCTATCTGTCCTCCAAAGCTTCGAAACCAGTAGACCGGGAGCTTGGAAAGCAAAGGGTAAAATTTGTGACTGGTTTTTGAGGAAGGGAAACGCGCCGTATCTGTTTTCCACAGCTGCGAAACCAATACGCGGGGGCTTGGAAAGCAGAGGGTATAATTTGTAAATACGTTTTTGAGGAAAGGAAATGCGCCGTATCTGTTTTCCACAGCCCAGAAACCAATACGCAGGGGCACAGAAAGCGGAGGGTAAAATTTCTGATTGGTTTTCGAGGATAGGAAATGCGCCGTATCTGCCTTCCACAGGTTCGAAATTAGCAGACCGGGGGCTTGGAAAACAGACGGTAAAATTTGTTCATTGGTTATTGAGGAATGGAAATGCGCCGTATCTGCCTTCCACGGCTTCGAAACCAGCAGAGGGTAAAATTAGTGCATTGGTTTTTGAGGAAAGAAAATGGGCCGTATCAGTCCTACAAAGCTTCGAAACCAGGAGACCGGGATCTTGGAAAGCAAAGCATCTGTGAATAAGATTTTGAGGAAAGGAAATACGCTGTATCTGTTTTCCACAGTCCCGAAACAAATACGCGGAGGCTCGTAAAGCAGAGGGTAAAATTTGTGACTCGTTTTTGAGGAAGGGAAATGCGCCGTATCTGTTTTCCACAGCTCCGAAACCAATACGCGGGGGCTCGGAAAGCAGAGGGTATAATTTGTAAATAGGTTTTTGAGGAAAGGAAATGCGCCGTATCTGTTTTCACAGCCCAGAAACCAATACGCAGGGGCACAGAAAGCGGAGGGTAAAATTTCTGATTGGTTTTCGAGGATAGGAAATGCGCCGTATCTCCCTTCCACAGCTTTGAAACAAGTAGACCGGGGACTTGGAAAGCTGAGGGTAAAATTTGTGCATTGGTTTTTGAGGAAAATAAATGCGCCGTATCTGTCTTCCACCGCTTCGAAACCAGTAGACAGGGGGCTCGGAAAGCAAATGGTAAAATTGAAAATTGGTTTTTGAGAAAAGAAAACGCGCCCTATCTGTCCTCCAAAGCTTCGAAACCAGTAGACCGGGAGCTTGGAAAGCAAAGGGTAAAATTTGTGACTGGTTTTTGAGGAAGGGAAACGCGCCGTATCTGTTTTCCACAGCTGCGAAACCAATACGCGGGGGCTCGGAAAGCAGAGGGTATAATTTGTAAATACGTTTTTGAGGAAAGGAAATGCGCCGTATCTGTTTTCCACAGCCCAGAAACCAATACGCAGGGGCACAGAAAGCGGAGGGTAAAATTTCTGATTGGTTTTCGAGGATAGGAAATGCGCCGTATCTCCCTTCCACAGCTTTGAAACAAGTAGACAGGGGGCTCGGAAAGCAAAAGGTAAAATTGGAAATTGGTTTTTGAGAAAAGAAAACGCGCCGTATCTGTCCTCCAAAGCTTCGAAACCAGTAGACCGGGAGCTTGGAAAGCAAAAGGTAAAATTTCTGAATAGGTTTTTGAGGAAAGAAAATGCACCGTATCTGTTTTCGAAAGCCCCGAAACAATACGCGGGGGCTCGGAAAGCAGAGGGTAAAATTTCTGATTGGTTTTTGAGGAAGGAAAATGCGCCGTTTCTGTCCTCTAAAGCTTCGAAACCAGTAGACCAGGGGCTTGGAAAGCGAAGGGTAAAATTTGTGAATAGGTTTTTGAGGAAGGGAAATGCGCCGTATCTGTTTTCCACAGCTCCGAAACCAATACTCGGGGGCTCGGAAAGCAGAGGGTAAACTTTGTTCATTGGTATATGAGGAAATGAAATGCGCCGTGTCTGCCTTCCACAGCTTCGAAATCAGTAGACCGCGGGCTTGGAAAGCAGAGGGTAAAATTTGTGCTTTGGTGTTAGAGAAAGGAAATGCGCCGTATCTGTTTTCCACAGCTCCGAAACCAATACGCGGGGGCTCGGAAAGCAGAGGGTATAATTTGTAAATAGGTTTTTGAGGAAAGGAAATGCGCCGTATCTGTTTTCACAGCCCAGAAACCAATACGCAGGGGCACAGAAAGCAGAGGGTAAAATTTCTGATTGGTTTTCGAGGATAGGAAATGTGCCGTATCTGTCCTCCAAAGCTTCGAAACCAGTAGACCGGGAGCTCGGAAATCAAAGGGTAAAATTTGTGCATTGGTTTTTGAGGAAAATAAATGCGCCGTATCTGTCTTCCACAGCTTCGAAACCAGTAGACAGGGGGCTCGGAAAGCAACAGGTAAAATTGGAAATTGGTTTTTGAGAAAAGAAAACGCGCCGTATCTGTCCTCCAAAGCTTTGAAACCAGTAGACCGGGAGCTTGGAAACCAAAGGCTAAAATTTCTGAATAGGTTTTTGAGGAAAGAAAATGCACCGTATCTGTTTTCGACAGCCCCGAAACAATACGCGGGGGCTCGGAAAGCACAGCGTAAAATTTCTGACTGGTTTTTGAGGAAGGAAAATGCGCCGTTTCTGTCCTCCAAAGCTTCGAAACCAGTAGACCGGGAGCTTGGAAAGCAAAGGGTAAAATTTGTGAATAGGTTTTTGAGGAAAGAAAATGCACCGTATCTGTTTTCGAAAGCCCCGAAACAATACGCGGGGGCTCGGAAAGCAGAGGGTAAAATTTCTGATTGGTTTTTGAGGAAGGAAAATGCGCCGTTTCTGTCCTCTAAAGCTTCGAAACCAGTAGACCAGGGGCTTGGAAAGCGAAGGGTAAAATTTGTGAATAGGTTTTTGAGGAAGGGAAATGCGCCGTATCTGTTTTCCACAGCTCCGAAACCAATACTCGGGGGCTCGGAAAGCAGAGGGTAAACTTTGTTCATTGGTTTATGAGGAAATGAAATGCGCCGTGTCTGCCTTCCACAGCTTCGAAATCAGTAGACCGCGGGCTTGGAAAGCAGAGGGTAAAATTTGTGCTTTGGTGTTAGAGAAAGGAAATGCGCCGTATCTGTTTTCCACAGCTCCGAAACCAATACGCGGGGGCTCGGAAAGCAGAGGGTATAATTTGTAAATAGGTTTTTGAGGAAAGGAAATGAGCCGTATCTGTTTTCACAGCCCAGAAACCAATACGCAGGGGCACAGAAAGCAGAGGGTAAAATTTCTGATTGGTTTTCGAGGATAGGAAATGTGCCGTATCTGTCCTCCAAAGCTTCGAAACTAGTAGACCGGGAGCTTGGAAATCAAAGGGTAAAATTTGTGCATTGGTTTTTGAGGAAAATAAATGCGCCGTATCTGTCTTGCACAGCTTCGAAACCAGTAGACAGGGGGCTCGGAAAGCAACAGGTAAAATTGGAAATTGGTTTTTGAGAAAAGAAAACGCGCCGTATCTGTCCTCCAAAGCTTTGAAACCAGTAGACCGGGAGCTTGGAAACCAAAGGCTAAAATTTCTGAATAGGTTTTTGAGGAAAGAAAATGCACCGTATCTGTTTTCGACAGCCCCGAAACAATACGCGGGGGCTCGGAAAGCACAGCGTAAAATTTCTGACTGGTTTTTGAGGAAGGAAAATGCGCCGTTTCTGTCCTCCAAAGCTTCGAATCCAGTAGACCGGGAGCTTGGAAAGCAAAGGGTAAAATTTGTGAATAGGTTTTTGAGGAAAGGAAATGCACCATATCTGTTTTCCACAGCCCCGAAACCAATGCGCGGGGGCACGGAAAGCAAGGGTAAAATTTGTGATTAGTTTTTGAGCAAAGAAAATGCGCCGTATGTTTACCACAGCTCCGAAACCAATACGCGGGGGCTTGGAAAGCTGAGGGTAAAATGTTTCCAATGGCTTTTGAGAAAAAGAAACGCGCCGTATCGGCCTTCCACAGCTTCGAAACCAGTACACCAGGGGCTTAGAAAGCGAAGGGTAAAATTTGTGAATAGGTTTTTGAGGAAGGGAAATGCGCCGTATCTGTTTTCCACAGCTTCGAAATCAGTAGACCGGGGGCTTGGAAAGCAGAGGGTAAAATTTGTGCTTTGGTGTTTGAGGAAAGGAAATGCGCCGTATCTGCCTTCCACAGCTTCGAAACCAGATAACGGGGCTTGGAAAGCAGAGGGTAAAATTTGTGTATTGGTTTTTGAGGAAAAGAAATGCGCCGTATCCGCCTTCCACAGCTTCGAAACCCTTAGACCGGGAGCTTGGAAACCAAAGGGTAAAATTTGTGAATGGGTTTTGAGGAAGGGAAATGCACCGTATCTGTCCACCAAAGCTTGGAAAGCAGTAGACCGGAACCTTGAAAGCAAAGGGTAAAATATGTGAATCGGTTTTTGAGGAAAGGAAATTCACTGTATCTGTTTTCCACAGCCCCGAGACCAATTCGCGTGCTCGGAAAGCAAGGGTAAAATTTGTGATTGGTTTCTGAGGAAAGAAAATGCGAAGTATGTTTACCACAGCTCCGAAACCAATACGCGGGGGCTCGGAAAGCTGAGGATAAAATTTTTTCATTGGTTTTTGAGGAAAAGAAACGCGCCGTATCTGCCTTCCGCAGCTTTGAAATCAGTAGACCAGGGGCTCGGAAAGCACAGAGTAAAATTTGTGCTTTGGGGTGTGAGGAAAGGAAATGCGCCGTATCTCCGTTCCACAGCTTCGAAACCAGTAGACCGGAAGCTTGGAAAGCAAAGGGTAAAATTTGTGAATAGGTCTTTGAGGAAAGGAAACGCGCCGTATCTGTTTTCCACAGCACAGAACCCAATACGCGGGGGCACGGAAAGCAGAGGGTAAAACTTGTGATTGGTGTTTGAGGAAAGAAAATGCGCCGCATCTGTCCTCCAAAGCTTCGAAACCAGTAGACCGGGAGCTTGGAAAGCAGAGGGTATAATTTGTGATTGGTTTTTGAGGAAAAGAAATGCGCCGTGTCTGCCTTCCACAGCTTCGAAATCAGTAGACCGGGAGCTTGGAAGGAAGAGGGTTAAATTTGTGAATAGGTTTTTTGAGGAAAGGAAATGCACCGTATCTGTTTTCCACAGCTTCGAAATCAGTAGACCGGGGGCTTGGAAAAGAGACGGTAAAATTTGTGGATTCGTTTTTGAGGAAAGAAAATGCGCCGTATCTGTCCTCCAAAGCTTCGAAACCAGTAGACCGGGAGCTTGGAAAGCAAAGGGTAAAATTTGTGAATAGGATTTTGAGGAAAGGAAATGCACTGTATCTGACTTCCAATGCTCCGAAACAAATAACCGGGGGTATGGAAAGCAGGGGGTAAAAGTAGTAAATAGGTTTTCAAGGAAAAGAAATGCGCCATATCTGTATTCCCTAGCTTGGAAACCAGTAGAGGGGGGGCAGGGAATGCAGGGGCAAAAATTTTTGTATCGGTTTTTGAGGAATGAAAATGTCCATATCTCTCTTCTACTGCTTCGAAACCAGTAGACCGGGGGCTTGGAAAGCAAAAGGTAAAATTGAAATTGGTTTTCGAGGAAAGAAAATGCGCCGTATCAGTCCTACAAAGCTTCGAAACCAGTAGATCGGGAGCTTGGAAAGCAAAGGGTAAAATTTGTGAATAGGATTTTGAGGAAAGGAAATGCACTGTATCTGACTTCCAATGCTCCGAAACAAATAACCGGGGGTATGGAAAGCAGGGGGTAAAAGTAGTAAATAGGTTTTCAAGGAAAAGAAATGCGCCATATCTGTATTCACTAGCTTGGAAACCAGTAGAGGGGGGCAGGGAATGCAGGGGCAAATATTTTTGTATCGGTTTTTGAGGAATGAAAATGTCCATATCTCTCTTCTACTGCTTCGAAACCAGTAGACCGGGGGCTTGGAAAGCAAAAGGTAAAATTGAAATTGGTATTTGAGGAAAGAAAATGCGCCGTATCAGTCCTACAAAGCTTCGAAACCAGTAGATCGGGAGCTTGGAAAGCAAAGGGTAAGATTTGTGCATTGGTTTTTGAGGAAAATAAATGCGCCGTATCTGTCTCCACAGCTTCGAAACCAGTAGACAGGGGGCTCGGAAAGCAAAAGGTAAAATTGGAAATTGGTTTTTCAGAAAAGAAAACGCGCCGTATCTGTCCTCCAAAGCTTCGAAACCAGTAGACCGGGAGCTTGGAAAGCAAAGGGTAAAATTTCTGAATAAGTTTTTGAGGAAAGAAAATGCACCGTATCTGTTTTCGACAGCCCCGAAACAATACGCGGGGGCACAGAAAGCAAGGGTAAAATTTGTGATTAGTTTTTGAGGAAAGAAAATGCGCCGTGTGTTTACCACAGCTCCGAAACCAATACGCGGGGGCTCGGAAAGCTGAGGGTAAAATTTTTTCATTGGTTTTTGAGGAAAAGAATTGCGCCGTATCTGCCTTCCTCAGCTTCGAAACCAGTAGACCAAGGGCTTGGAAAGCAAAGGATAAAATTTGTGAATAGGTTTTTGAGGAAGGGAAATGCGCCGTATCAGTTTTGCACAGCTCCGAAACCAATACTCGGGGGCTCTGAAAGCAGAGGGTAAACTTTGTTCATTGGTTTATGAGGAAATGAAATGCGCCGTATCTGCCTTCCGCAGCTTTGAAATCAGTAGACCGGGGGCTTGGAAAGCAGAGGGTAAAATTTGTGCTTTGGGGTTTGAGGAAAGGAAATGCGCCGTATCTGTCCTCCAAAGCGTCGAAACCAGTAGACCGGGAGCTTGGAAATCAAAGTGTAAAATTTGTGAATAGGTTTTTGAGGAAGGGAAATGCGCCGTATCTCCCTTCCACAGCTTTGAAACCAGTAGACCGGGGACTTGGAAAGCTGAGGGTAAAATTTGTGCATTGGTTTATGAGGAAGTGAAATGCGCCGTATCTGCCTTCCACAGGTTCGAAATTAGCAGACCGGGGGCTTGGAAAACAGACGGTAAAATTTGTTCATTGGTTTTTGAGGAATGGAAATGCGCCGTATCTGCCTTCCACGGCTTCGAAACCAGCAGAGGGTAAAATTAGTGCATTGGTTTTTGAGGAAAGAAAATGGGCCGTATCAGTCCTACAAAGCTTCGAAACCAGGAGACCGGGATCTTGGAAAGCAAAGCATCTGTGAATAAGATTTTGAGGAAAGGAAATACGCTGTATCTGTTTTCCACAGTCCCGAAACAAATACGCGGAGGCTCGTAAAGCAGAGGGTAAAATTTGTGACTCGTTTTTGAGGAAGGGAAATGCGCCGTATCTGTTTTCCACAGCTCCGAAACCAATACGCGGGGGCTCGGAAAGCAGAGGGTATAATTTGTAAATAGGTTTTTGAGGAAAGGAAATGCGCCGTATCTGTTTTCACAGCCCAGAAACCAATACGCAGGGGCACAGAAAGCAGAGGGTAAAATTTCTGATTGGTTTTCGAGGATAGGAAATGCGCCGTATCTGTCCTCCAAAGCGTCGAAACCAGTAGACCGGGAGCTTGGAAATCAAAGTGTAAAATTTGTGAATAGGTTTTTGAGGAAGGGAAATGCGCCGTATCTCCCTTCCACAGCTTTGAAACCAGTAGACCGGGGACTTGGAAAGCTGAGGGTAAAATTTGTGCATTGGTTTTTGAGGAAAATAAATGCGCCGTATCTGTCTTCCACCGCTTCGAAACCAGTAGACAGGGGGCTCGGAAAGCAAATGGTAAAATTGAAAATTGGTTTTTGAGAAAAGAAAACGCGCCCTATCTGTCCTCCAAAGCTTCGAAACCAGTAGACCGGGAGCTTGGAAAGCAAGGGGTAAAATTTGTGACTGGTTTTTGAGGAAGGGAAACGCGCCGTATCTGTTTTCCACAGCTGCGTAACCAATACGCGGGGGCTCGGAAAGCAGAGGGTATAATTTGTAAATACGTTTTTGAGGAAAGGAAATGCGCCGTATCTGTTTTCCACAGCCCAGAAACCAATACGCAGGGGCACAGGAAGCGGAGGGTAAAATTTCTGATTGGTTTTCGAGGATAGGAAATGCGCCGTATCTCCCTTCCACAGCTTTGAAACAAGTAGACCGGGGACTTGGAAAGCTGAGGGTAAAATTTGTGCATTGGTTTTTGAGGAAAATAAATGCGCCGTATCTGCCTCCACAGCTTCGAAACCAGTAGACAGGGGGCTCGGAAAGCAAAAGGTAAAATTGGAAATTGGTTTTTGAGAAAAGAAAACGCGCCGTATCTGTCCTCCAAAGCTTCGAAACCAGTAGACCGGGAGCTTGGAAAGCAAAAGGTAAAATTTCTGAATAGGTTTTTGAGGAAAGAAAATGCACCGTATCTGTTTTCGAAAGCCCCTAAACAATACGCGGGGGCTCGGAAAGCAGAGGGTAAAATTTCTGATTGGTTTTTGAGGAAGGAAAATGCGCCGTTTCTGTCCTCTAAAGCTTCAAAACCAGAAGACCAGGGGCTTGGAAAGCGAAGGGTAAAATTTGTGAATAGGTTTTTGAGGAAGGGAAATGCGCCGTATCTGTTTTCCACAGCTCCGAAACCAATACTCGGGGGCTCGGAAAGCAGAGGGTAAACTTTGTTCATTGGTTTATGAGGGAATGAAATGCGCCGTGTCTGCCTTCCACAGCTTCGAAATCAGTAGACCGCGGGCTTGGAAAGCAGAGGGTAAAATTTGTGCTTTGGTGTTAGAGAAAGGAAATGCGCCGTATCTGTTTTCCACAGCTCCGAAACCAATACGCGGGGGCTCGGAAAGCAGAGGGTATAATTTGTAAATAGGTTTTTGAGGAAAGGAAATGCGCCGTATCTGTTTTCACAGCCCAGAAACCAATACGCAGGGGCACAGAAAGCAGAGGGTAAAATTTCTGATTGGTTTTCGAGGATAGGAAATGTGCCGTATCTGTCCTCCAAAGCTTCGAAACCAGTAGACCGGGAGCTCGGAAATCAAAGGGTAAAATTTGTGCATTGGTTTTTGAGGAAAATAAATGCGCCGTATCTGTCTTCCACAGCTTCGAAACCAGTAGACAGGGGGCTCGGAAAGCAACAGGTAAAATTGGAAATTGGTTTTTGAGAAAAGAAAACGCGCCGTATCTGTCCTCCAAAGCTTTGAAACCAGTAGACCGGGAGCTTGGAAACCAAAGGCTAAAATTTCTGAATAGGTTTTTGAGGAAAGAAAATGCACCGTATCTGTTTTCGACAGCCCCGAAACAATACGCGGGGGCTCGGAAAGCACAGCGTAAAATTTCTGACTGGTTTTTGAGGAAGGAAAATGCGCCGTTTCTGTCCTCCAAAGCTTCGAAACCAGTAGACCGGGAGCTTGGAAAGCAAAGGGTAAAATTTGTGAATAGGTTTTTGAGGTAAGAAAATGCACCGTATCTGTTTTCGAAAGCCCCGAAACAATACCATATGTATCAGCAGCGCGAACACCACACAGGAAGAAGAAGGAGAAGAAGGTAAAGAGCGCTGAACTTCCAACTTTTATTTGAGCAAAAATTGAACCCGCACTTTTATACACATACCAGGTAAAATCCTTCTTCTTCCTGTGTGGTGTTCGCGCTGCTGATACATATGGATCGCAACCAACTAGCCCGACAGATGGTGTTATACGAAACAATACGCGGGGGCTCGGAAAGCAGAGGGTAAAATTTCTGATTGGTTTTTGAGGAAGGACAATGCGCCGTTTCTGTCCTCTAAAGCTTCGAAACCAGTAGACCAGAGGCTTGGAAAGCGAAGGGTAAAATTTGTGAATAGGTTTTTGAGGAAGGGAAATGCGCCGTATCTGTTTTCCACTGCTCCGAAACCAATACTCGGGGGCTCGGAAAGCAGAGGGTAAACTTTGTTCATTGGTTTATGAGGAAATGAAATGCGCCGTGTCTGCCTTCCACAGCTTCGAAATCAGTAGACCGCGGGCTTGGAAAGCAGAGGGTAAAATTTGTGCTTTGGTGTTAGAGAAAGGAAATGCGCCGTATCTGTTTTCCACAGCTCCGAAACCAATACGCGGGGGCTCGGAAAGCAGAGGGTATAATTTGCAAATAGGTTTTTGAGGAAAGGAAATGCGCCGTATCTGTTTTCACAGCCCAGAAACCAATACGCAGGGGCACAGAAAGCAGAGGGTAAAATTTCTGATTGGTTTTCGAGGATAGGAAATGTGCCGTATCTGTCCTCCAAAGCTTCGAAACCAGTAGACCGGGAGCTTGGAAATCAAAGGGGAAAATTTGTGCATTGGTTTTTGAGGAAAATAAATGCGCCGTATCTGTCTTCCACAGCTTCGAAACCAGTAGACAGGGGGCTCGGAAAGCAACAGGTAAAATTGGAAATTGGTTTTTGAGAAAAGAAAACGCGCCGTATCTGTCCTCCAAAGCTTTGAAACCAGTAGACCGGGAGCTTGGAAACCAAAGGCTAAAATTTCTGAATAGGTTTTTGAGGAAAGGAAATGCACCATATCTGTTTTCCACAGCCCCGAAACCAATGCGCGGGGGCACGGAAGGCAAGGGTAAAATTTGTGATTAGTTTTTGAGCAAAGAAAATGCGCCGTATGTTTACCACAGCTCCGAAACCAATACGCGGGGGCTTGGAAAGCTGAGGGTAAAATGTTTCCAATGGCTTTTGAGAAAAAGAAACGCGCCGTATCGGCCTTCCACAGCTTCGAAACCAGTACACCAGGGGCTTGGAAAGCGAAGGGTAAAATTTGTGAATAGGTTTTTGAGGAAGGGAAATGCGCCGTATCTGTTTTCCACAGCTCCGAAACCAATACTCGGGGGTTTAGGAAAGCAGAGGGTAAACTTTGTTCATTGGTTTATGAGGAAATGAAATGCGCCGTATCTGCCTTCCGGAGCTTCGAAATCAGTAGACCGGGGGCTTGGAAAGCAGAGGGTAAAATTTGTGCTTTGGTGTTTGAGGAAAGGAAATGCGCCGTATCTGCCTTCCACAGCTTCGAAACCAGATAACGGGGGCTTGGAAAGCAGAGGGTAAAATTTGTGTATTGGTTTTTGAGGAAAAGAAATGCGCCGTATCCGCCTTCCACAGCTTCGAAACCCTTAGACCGGGAGCTTGGAAACCAAAGGGTAAAATTTGTGAATAGGTTTTTGAGGAAGGGAAATGCACCGTATCTGTCCACCAAAGCTTCGAAAGCAGTAGACCGGAACCTTGAAAGCAAAGGGTAAAATATGTGAATCGGTTTTTGAGGAAAGGAAATTCACTGTATCTGTTTTCCACAGCCCCGAGACCAATTCGCGTGCTCGGAAAGCAAGGGTAAAATTTGTGATTGGTTTCTGAGGTAAGAAAATGCGAAGTATGTTTTCCACAGCACAGAACCCAATATGCGGGGGCACGGAAAGCAGAGGGTAAAACTTGTGATTGGTTTTTGAGGAAAGAAAATGCGCCGCATCTGTCCTCCAAAGCTTCGAAACCAGTAGACCGGGAGCTTGGAAAGCAGAGGGTATAATTTGTGATTGGTTTTTGAGGAAAAGAAATGCGCCGTGCCTGCCTTCCACAGCTTCGAAATCAGTAGACCGGGAGATTGGAAGGAAGAGGGTTAAATTTGTGAATAGGTTTTTTGAGGAAAGGAAATGCACCGTATCTGTTTTCCACAGCTTCGAAATCAGTAGACCGGGGGCTTGGAAAAGAGACGGTAAAATTTGTGGATTCGTTCTTGAGGAAAGAAAATGCGCCGTATCTGTCCTCCAAAGCTTCGAAACCAGTAGACCGGGAGCTTGGAAAGCAAAGGGTAAAATTTGTGAATAGGATTTTGAGGAAAGGAAATGCACTGTATCTGACTTCCAATGCTCCGAAACAAATAACCGGGGGTTTGGAAAGCAGGGGGTAAAAGTAGTAAATAGGTTTTCAAGGAAAAGAAATGCGCCATATCTGTATTCCCTAGCTAGGAAACCAGTAGAGGGGGGGGCAGGGAATGCAGGGGCAAAAATTTTTGTATCGATTTTTGAGGAATGAAAATGTCCATATCTCTCTTCTACTGCTTCGAAACCAGTAGACCGGGGGCTTGGAAAGCAAAAGGTAAAATTGAAATTGGTTTTCGAGGAAAGAAAATGCGCCGTATCAGTCCTACAAAGCTTCGAAACCAGTAGATCGGGAGCTTGGAAAGCAAAGGGTAAAATTTGTGAATAGGATTTTGAGGAAAGGAAATGCACTGTATCTGACTTCCAATGCTCCGAAACAAATAACCGGGGGTATGGAAAGCAGGGGGTAAAAGTAGTAAATAGGTTTTCAAGGAAAAGAAATGCGCCATATCTGTATTCACTAGCTTGGAAACCAGTAGAGGGGGGGCAGTGAATGCAGGGGCAAATATTTTTGTATCGTTTTTTGAGGAATGAAAATGTCGATATCTCTCTTCTACTGCTTCGAAACCAGTAGACCGGGGGCTTGGAAAGCAAAAGGTAAAATTGAAATTGGTATTTGAGGAAAGAAAATGCGCCGTATCAGTCCTACAAAGCTTCGAAACCAGTAGATCGGGAGCTTGGAAAGCAAAGGGTAAAATTTGTGCATTGGTTTTTGAGGAAAATAAATGCGCCGTATCTGTCTCCACAGCTTCGAAACCAGTAGACAGGGGGCTCGGAAAGCAAAAGGTAAAATTGGAAATTGGTTTTTCAGAAAAGAAAACGCGCCGTATCTGTCCTCCAAAGCTTCGAAACCAGTAGACCGGGAGCTTGGAAAGCAAAGGGTAAAATTTCTGAATAGGTTTTTGAGGACAGAAAATGCACCGTATCTGTTTTCGACAGCCCCGAAACAATACGCGGGGGCACAGAAAGCAAGGGTAAAATTTGTGATTAGTTTTTGAGGAAAGAAAATGCGCCGTGTGTTTACCACAGCTCCGAAACCAATACGCGGGGGCTCGGAAAGCTGAGGGTAAAATTTTTTCATTGGTTTTTGAGGAAAAGAATTGCGCCGTATCTGCCTTCCTCAGCTTCGAAACCAGTAGACCAAGGGCTTGGAAAGCAAAGGATAAAATTTGTGAATAGGTTTTTGAGGAAGGGAAATGCGCCGTATCAGTTTTGCACAGCTCCGAAACCAATACTCGGGGGCTCTGAAAGCAGAGGGTAAACTTTGTTCATTGGTTTATGAGGAAATGAAATGCGCCGTATCTGCCTTCCGCAGCTTTGAAATCAGTAGACCGGGGGCTTGGAAAGCAGAGGGTAAAATTTGTGCTTTGGGGTTTGAGGAAAGGAAATGCGCCGTATCTCCCTTCCACAGCTTCGATACAAGTAGACCGGGGGCTTGGAATACAGAGGGTAAAATTTGTGCATTGGTTATTGAGGAAAAGAATTGCGCCGTATCTGCCTTCCACAGCTTCGAAACCAGTAGACCGGAAGCTTGGAAAGCAAAGGGTAAAACTTGTGAATATGTTTTTGAGGAAAGGAAATGCACCGTATCTGTTTTCCGCAGCCCCGAAACCAATAAGCAGGGGCTCGAAAATCAGAGGGTAAAATTAGTTCATTGGTTTATGAGGAAGTGAAATGCGCCGTATCTGCCTTCCACGGCTTCGAAACCAGCAGAGGGTAAAATTAGTGCACTGATTTTTCAGGAAAGAAAATGCGCCGTATCAGTCCTACAAAGCTTCGAATCCAGTAGACCGGGAGCTTGGAAAGCAAAGGGTAAAATCTGTGAATAAGATTTTGAGGAAAGGAAATACACTGTATCTGTTTTCCACAGTCCCGAAACCAATACGCGTACGCTCGTAAAGCAGAGGGTAATATTTGTGACTGGTTTTTGAGGAAGGGAAATGCGCCGTATCTGTTTTCCACAGCTCCGAAACCAATACGCGGGGGCTCGGAAAGCAGAGGGTATAATTTGTAATTAGGTTTCTGAGGAAAGGAAATGCGCCGTATCTGTTTTCACAGCCCAGAAACCAATACGCAGGGGCACAGAAAGCAGACGGTAAAATTTCTGATTGGTTTTCGAGGATAGGAAATGCGCCGTATCTGTCCTCCAAAGCTTCGAAACCAGTAGACAGGGAGCTTGGAAATCAAAGTGTAAAATTTGTGAATAGGTTTTTGAGGAAGGGAAATGCGCCGTATCTCCCTTCTACAGCTTTGAAACCAGTAGACCGGGGACTTGGAAAGCTGAGGGTAAAATTTGTGCATTGGTTTTTGAGGAAAATAAATGCGCCATATCTGTCTTCCACAGCTTCGAAACCAGTAGACAGGGGGCTCGGAAAGCAAAAGGTAAAATTGGAAATTGGTTTTTGAGAAAAGAAAACGCGCCGTATCTGTCCTCCAAAGCTTCGAAACCAGTAGACCGGGAGCTTGGAAAGCAAAGGGTAAAATTTCTGAATAGGTTTTTGAGGAAAGAAAATGCACCGTATCTGTTTTCGACAGCCCCGAAACAATACGCGGGGGCACGGAAAGCAAGGGTAAAATATTTGATTAGTTTTTGAGGAAAGAAAATGCGCCGTATGTTTACCTCAGCTCCGAAACCAATAAGCGGGGGCTCGGAAAGCTGAGGGTAAAATTTTTTCATTGGTTTTTGAGGAAAAGAAACGCGCCGTATCTGCCTTCCTCAGCTTCGAAACCAGTAGACCAGGGGCTTGGAAAGCAAAGGGTAAAATTGGGGAATAGGTTTTTGAGGAAGGGAAATGCGCCGTAACAGTTTTGCACAGCTCCGAAACCAATACTCGGGGGCTCGGAAAGCAGAGGGTAAACTTTGTTCATTGGTTTATGAGGAAATGAAATGCGCCGTATCTGCCTTCCGCAGCTTCGAAATCAGTAGACCGGGGGCTTGGAAAGCAGAGGGTAAAATTTGTGCTTTGGTGTTTGAGGAAAGGAAATGCGCCGTATCCGCCTTCCACAGCTTCGAAACCCTTAGACCGGGAGCTTGGAAACCAAAGGGTAAAATTTGTGAATAGGTTTTTGAGGAAGGGTAATGCACCGTATCTGTCCACCAAAGCTTCGAAAAAGTAGACCGGAAGCTTGGAAAGCAAAGGGTAAAATATGTGAATCGGTTTTTGAGGAAAGGAAATTCACTGTATCTGTTTTCCACAGCCCCGAGACCAATTCGCGGGGGCTCGGAAAGCAGAGGGTAAACTTTGTTCATTGGTTTATGAGGAAAAGAAACGCGCCGTATCTGCCTTCCGCAGCTTTGAAATCAGTAGACCGGGGGCTTGGAAGGCACAGGGTAAAATTTGTGATTGGTTTTTGAATAAAGGAAATGCGCCGTATCTGTCCTCCAAAGCTTCGAAACCAGTAGACCGGGAGCTTGGAAAGCAGAGGGTATAATTTGTGATTGGTTTTTGAGGAAAAGAAATGCGCCGTGTCTGCCTTCGACAGCTTCGAAATCAGTAGACCGGGAGCTTGGAAGGAAGAGGGTTAAATTTGTGAATAGGTTTTTTGAGGAAAGGAAATTCACCGTATCTGTTTTCTACAGCCCCAAAACCAATACGCTATGGCTCGAAAAGCAGAGGGTAAACTTTGAAATTGATTTTGAGGAAAGAAAATGCGCCGTATCTGTCCTCCAAAGCTTCGAAACCAGTAGACCGGGAGCTTGGAAAGCAAAGGGTAAAATTTGTGAATACGTTTTGGAGGAAGGGAAATGCACCGTATCTGTCTTCCAATGATCCGAAACAAATAACCGGGGGTATGGAAAGCAGGGGGTAAAAGTAGTAAATAGGTTTTCAAGGAAAGGAAATGCGCCATATCTGTATTCCCTAGCTTGGAAACCAGTAGAGGGGGGGCAGGGAATGCAGAGGCAAAAATTTTTGTATTGGTTTTTGAGGAATGAAAATGTCCATATCTCTCTTCTACTGCTTCGAAACCAGTAGACCGCGCGCTTGAAAAGCAAAGAGTAAATTTTGTTCATTGGTTTATGAGTAAATGAAATATGCCGTATCTGCCTTCCACAGCTTCGAAATCAGTAGACCGGGGGCTTGGAAAGGAGACGGTAAAATTTGTGCATTGGTTTTTGAGGAAAGGAAATGCGCCGTATTTGCCCTTCACAGCTTCGAAACCAGTAGACCGGGAGCTTGGAAAGGAAAATGTAAAATATGTGAATCGGTTTTTGAGGAAAGGAAATTCACTGTATCTGTTTTCCACAGCCCCGAGACCAATACGCTGGGGCTCGGAAAGCAGAGGGTAAAATTTGTGTTTGGTTTTTAGGAAATGAAATTCGCCGTATCTGCCTTCCACAGCTTCGAAACCAATACGCGGGGGCTCGGAAAGCAGAGGGTAAAATTTGTGATTGTTTCTTGAGGAAAGGAAATGCACTGTATCTGTTTTCCACAGCCTGAAACCAATACGCGGGGGCTCGGAAAGCAGAGGTTAAAATTTGTTCAATAGTTTATGAGGAAATGAAATGCGCCGTATCTGCCTTCCACAGCTTCGAAATCAGTAGACCGGCAGCTTGGAAAGCAAAGGGTAAAATATGTGAGTCGGTTTTTGAGGAAAGGAAATTCACTGTATCTGTTTTCCACAGCCCTGAGACCAATACGCGGGGGCTCGGAAAGCAGAGGGTAAAATTTGTGTTTGGTTTTTGAGGAAATGAAATTCGCCGTATCTGCCTTCCACAGCTTCGAAACCAATACGCGGGGGCTCGGAAAGCAGAGGGTAAAGTTTGTGATTGTTTTTTGAGGAAAGGAAATGCGCCGTATCTGCCTTCACAGCTTCGAAACCATTAGACCGGGGACTTGGAAAGCAGAGGGTAAAATTTGTGCATTGGTTCTTGAGGAAAAGAAATGCGCCGTATCTGCCTTCCACAGTTTCGAAACCAGTAGACCGGGGGCTTGGAAAAGAGACGGTAATATTTGTGCATTGGCTTTTGAGGAAAGGAAATGCGCCGTATCTGCCCTCCACAGCTTCGAAACGAGTAAACCGTGAGCTTGGAAAGCAAAGGGTAAAATTTGTGAATAGGATTTTGAGGAAAGGAAACCCACTGTATCTGTTTTCCACAGCCCCGAAACCAATACGGGGGGCTCGTAAAGCAGAGAGCAAAATTTGTGATTGGTTTTTGAGGAAGGGAAATCCGCCGTATCTGTTTTCCACAGCTCCGAAACCAATACACGGGGGCTCGGAAAGCAGAGGATATAAATGGTGAATAGGTTTTTGAGGGAAGGAAATGCGCCGTATCTCTTTTCCACAGCCGAGAAAGCAATACGCGGATGTACGGAAAGCAGAGGGTAAAATTTGTGATTGGTTTTTGAGGAAAGGAAATGCGCCGTATCTGTCCTCCGAAGCTTCGAAACCAGTAGACCGGGAGCTTGGAAATCAAAGGGTAAAATTTGTGAATATGTTTTTGAGGAAAGGAAATGCACCGTATCTGTTTTCCGCAGCCCCGAAACCAATAAGCAGGGGCTCGAAAATCAGAGGGTAAAATTAGTTCATTGGTTTATGAGGAAGTGAAATGCGCCGTATCTGCCTTCCACAGCTTCGAAATTAGTAGACTGGGGGCTTGGAAAACAGACGGTAAAATTTGTTCATTGGTTTTTGAGGAAAGGAAATGCGCCGTATCTGCCTTCCGCAGCTTTGAAATCAGTAGACTGGGGGCTTGGAAAGCAGAGTGTAAAATTTGTGCTTTGGGGTTTGAGGAAAGGAAATGCGCCGTATCTCCCTTCCACAGCTTCGATACAAGTAGACCGGGGGCTTGGAATATAGAGGGTAAAATTTGTGCATTGGTTATTGTGGAAAAGAATTGCGCCGTATCTGCCTTCCACAGCTTCGAAACCAGTAGACCGGAAGCTTGCAAAAAAAGGGTAAAATTTGTGAATAGGTTTCTGAGGAAAGGAAACGCGCCGTATCTGTTTTCCACAGCACAGAACCCAATACGCGGGGGCACGGAAAGCAGAGGGTAAAACTTGTGATCGGTTTTTGAGGAAAGAACATGCGCCGCATCTGTCTTCCAAAGCTTCGAAACCAGTGGACCGGAGCTTGGAAATCAAAAGGTAAAATTTGTGAATAGGTTTTTGACGAATGGAAATGCACCGTATGTTTTCCACAGCATCGAAACCAATTTGTGGGGCTCGGAAAGCAGAGGATAAAATTTGTGATTGGTTTTTGAATAAAGGAAATGCGCCGTATCTGTCCTCCAAACCTTCGAAACCAGTAGACCGGGAGCTTGGAAAGCAGAGGCTATAATTTGTGATTGGTTTTCGAGGAAAAGAAATGCGCCGTGTCTGCCTTCCACAGCTTCGAAATCAGTAGACCGGGAGCTTGGAAGGAAGAGGGTTAAATTTGTGAATAGGTTTTTTGAGGAAAGGAAATGCACCGTATCTGTTTTCCACAGCCCCAAAACCAATACGCTATGGCTCGGAAAGCAAGGGTAAACTTTGAAATTGATTTTGAGGAAAGAAAATGCGCCGTATCTGTCCTCCAAAACTTCGAAACCAGTAGACCGGGAGCTTGGAAAGCAAAGGGTAAAATTTGTGAATAGGTTTTGGAGGAAGGGAAATGCACCATATCTGTCTTCCAATGCTCCGAAACAAATAACCGGGGGTATGGAAAGCAGGGGGTAAAAGTAGTAAATAGGTTTTCAAGGAAAGGAAATGCGCCATATCTGTATTCCCTAGCTTGGAAACCAGTAGAGCGGGGGCAGGGAAAGCAGAGGCAAAAATTTTTATATTGGTTTTTGAGGAATGAAAATGACCATATCTCTCTTCTACTCCTTCGAAACCAGTAGACCGCGCGCTTGAAAAGCAAAGAGTAAATTTTGTTCATTGGTTTATGAGGAAATGAAATATGCCGTATCTGCCTTCCACAGCTTCGAAATCAGTAGACCGGGGGCTTGGAAAGGAGACGGTAAATTGGGTGCATTGGTTTTTGAGGAAAGGAAATGCGCCGTATTTGCCCTTCACAGCTTCGAAACCAGTAGACCGGGGGCTCGGAAAGCAAAAGGTAAAATTGAAATTGGTTTTTGAGGAAAGAAATAGCGCCGTATCAGTCCTACAAAGCTTCGAAACCAGTAGACCGGGAGCTTGGAAAGCAAACGGTAAAATTTGTGAATAGGATTTTGAGGAAAGGAAATGCACTGTATCTGTTTTCCACAGCCCGAAACCAATACGCGGGGGCTCGGAAAGCAGCAAACTCTGGAACCTTCAAATCGCTCTTTCATGCTTCTGTCTCGTGCTGCTAGGAACACGTCACTAAGGAAAGGCGCTAGACATGAACCAATACAGATCCCCTCTTTCTGAATAAAAACTTTGTCATTCCATTCCGCAAAAGTTGAGCCAAGATACAGTGACAACAATTCAAGGAACCCAGTAGTGAAAATTCCGCTCTCATTCTGAAATGCAACAGCACCATATTCATCAATCAGATCGTTAACAGAAGACAAAATTTCTGCTTGAGGAATGGTGTAATAAAGATCCTTTACATCGACGGAAAATCCACAAAGCTTCTTACTGTAGTTACTTTCTAGGAACGCGATAACATCTTTCGAACTTTTTACTCTAAAAGGGTCGTCAATTGATAAAAGATTCAGTTTTTTCTGCAGGAACTTAGCTACATGCTGCTGCCATGTTCCAATTTCCGAGACAATTACACGAAACGGCCACTCTAGTTTATGTGTTTTCGCAGTGAAAAACATTTGCAACCACTTTCCTGAGCTGCTGTCGATCTTACTTGATAGCCTAGTTAATTCCAGCCTATTAGCAAGTTTCTTCGCCTTGCTTTTAACTTTTGAGGCGGACACATCACTGCGTTTTTCAAACATCGCAAGAACAGCTTCCGATGCTTTCGACAAATATACGTTCCTGTCCAAGACAACAAAACCTCCGTCGTTATCAGAAAGTAGCAGAGAGAACGAGTTCTCTTTCAGCCAACTAACCGTCTTATGCAGAGGTAGCTTCGTCCCCGATGCCCGGTACCTCGTTAACAAGTCCACACCTTCCGAAATGCAACGGTTCACTGAATCTTTTATCAATTTTATCAGTTTTTTAGAAAACACTGAATCTTTTATCAATTGACGACCCTTTTAGAGTAAAAAGTTCAAAAGATGTTATCGCGTTCCTAGAAAGTAACTACAGTAAGAAGCGTTGTGGATTTCCCGTCGATGTAAAGGATCTTTATTACACCATTCCTCAAGCAGAAATTTTGTCTTCTGTTAACGATCTGATTGATGAATATGGTGCTGTTGCATTTCAGAATGAGAGCGGAATTTCCACTACTGGGTTCCTTGAATTGTTGTCACTGTATCTTGGCTCAACTTTTGCGGAATGGAATGGCGAAGTTTTTATTCAGAAAGAGGGGATATGTATTGGTTCATGTCTAGCGCCTTTCCTTAGTGACGTGTTCCTAGCAGCACGAGACAGAAGCATGAAAGAGCGATTTGAAGGTTCCAGAGTTTGTAGCATTTTTAGATTTGTTGATGACTACCTTGTGTTTTTAGATCGGAAAGCAGAGGGTAAAATTTGTTCAATATTTAATGAGGAAATGAAATGCGCCGTATCTGCCTTCCAGAGCTTCGAAATCAGTAGACCGGATGCTTGGAAAAGAGATGGTAAAATTTGTGGATTGGTTTTTGAGGAAAGGAAATGCGCCGTGTCGGCCTTCCACAGCTTCGTAACCAGTAGACCGGGAGTTGGAAAGCAAAGGGTAAAATATGTGAATCGGTTTTTGAGGAAAGGAAATTCACTGTATCTGTTTTCCACAGCCCCGAGACCAATACGCGGGGGCTCGGAAAGCAGAGGGTAAAATTTGTGTTTGGTTTTTGAGGCAATGAAATTCGCCGTATCTGCCTTCCACAGCTTCGAAACCAATACGCGGGGGCTCGGAAAGCAGAGGGTAAAATTTGTGATTGTTTTTTGAGGAAAGGAAATGCGCCGTATCTGTTTTCCACAGCTCCGAAATTAGTTGACCGGGGGCTTGGAAAGCAAAGGGTAAAATTTGTGAATAGGATCTTGAGGAAAGGAAATCCACTGTATCTGTTTTCCACAGCCCCGAAACCAATACGCGGAGGTACGGAAAGCAGAGTGTAAAATTTGTGATTGGTTTTTGAGGAAAGGAAATGCGCCGTATCTGTCCTCCGCAGCTTCGAAACCAGTAGACCGGGAGCTTGGAAATCAAAGGGTAACATTTTTGAATAGGTTTTTGAGGAAATGAAATGCGCCGTATCTGCCTCCACAGCTTCGAAACCAATAGAGCGGGGACTTGGAAAGCAGAGGGTAAAATTTGTGCATTGGTTTTTGAGGAAAAGAAATGCGCTGTACCTGCCTGCCACAGCTTCGAAATCAGTAGACCGGGGGCTTGGAAAAGAGACGGTAAAATTTGTGAATAGGTTTTTGAGGAAAGGAAATGCACCGTATCTGTTTTCCGCAGCCCCGAAACCAATAAGCAGGGGCTCGATAATCAGAGGGTAAAATTAGTGCCTTGGTTTTTGAGGAAAGAAAATGCGCCGTATCTGTCCTACAAAGCTTCGAAACCAGGAGACCGGGATCTTGGAAAGCAAACGGTAAAATCTGTGAATAAGATTTTGAGGAAAGGAAATACACTGTATCTCTTTTCCACAGTCCCGAAACAAATAGGCGGGGGCTCGTAAAGCAGAGGGTAAAATGTGTGATTGCTTTTTGAGGAAGGGAAATGCGCCCTATCTGTTTTCCACAGCTCCGAAACCAATACACGGGGGCTCGGAAAGCAGAGGGTATAATTTGTGAATAGGTTTACCTTTTGCTTTACCTTTTTGCTTTACCTCTTGCTTTGCGCCGTGTCTGCCCTCCACAGCTTCGAAACGAGTGAACCGGTAGCTTGGAACGCAAAGGGTAAAATTTGTGAATAGGTTTTTGAGGAAAGGAAATGCACCGTATCTGTTTTCCGCAGCCCCGAAACCAATAAGCAGGGGCTCGAAAATCAGAGGGTAAAATTTGTTCATTGGTTTATGAGGAAGTGAAATGCGCCGTATCTGCTTTCCACAGCTTCGAAATTAGTAGACAGGTGGCTTGGAAAAAGAGACGGTAAAATTTGTACATTGGTTTTTTAAGAAAGGAAATGCGCCGTATCTGCCTTCCACGGCTTCGAAACCAGTAGACGGGGGCTTGGAAAGCAGAGGACAAAATTTGTGCATTCGTTTTTGAGGAAAGAAAATGCGCCGTATCAGTCCTACAAAGCTTCGAAACCAGGAGACCGGGATCTTGCAAAGCAAAGGGTAAAATCTGTGAATAAGATTTTGAGGAAAGGAAATACACTGTATCTGTTTTCCACAGCCCCGAAACAAATAGGCCGAGGCTCGTAAAGCAGAGGGTAAAATGTGTGATTGCTTTTTGAGGAAGTGAAATGCGCCGTATCTGTTTTCCACAGCTCCGAAACCAATACGCGGGGGCTCGGAAAGCAGAGGGTATAATTTGTGAATAGTTTTTTGAGGAAAGGAAATGCGCCGTGTCTGTTTTCCACAGCTCCGAAATTAGTAGACCTGGGGCTTGGAAAGCAAAGGGTAAAATTTGTGAATAGGATTTTGAGGAAAGGAAATGCACTGTGTCTGTTTTCCACAGCCCCGAAATCAATACGCGGAGGCTCGTAAAGCAGAGGGTAAATTTTGTGATTGGTTTTTGAGGAAGGGAAATGCGCCGTATCTGTTTTCCACAGCTCCGAAACCAATACGCGGGGGCTCGGAAAGCAGAGGGTATAATTTGTAAATAGGTTTTTGAGGAAAGCAAATGCGCCGTATCTGTTTTCCACAGCCCAGAAACCAATACGCAGGGGCACAGAAAGCAGAGGGTAAAATTTCTGATTGGTTTTTGAGGATAGGAAATGCGCCGTATCTGTCCCCCAAAGCGTCGAAACTAGTAGACCGGGAGCTTGGAAAGCAAAGGGTAAAGTTTCTGAATAGGTTTTTGAGGAAAGAAAATGGACCGTATCTGTTTTCGACAGCCCCGAAACAATACGCGGGGGCTCGGAAAGCAGAGGGTAAAATTTCTGATTGGTTTTTGAGGAAGGAAAATGCGCCGTTTCTGTCCTCCAAAGCTTGGAATCTAGTAGACCGGGAGCTTGGAAAGCAAAGGGTAAAATTTGTGAATAGGTTTTTGAGGAAAGGAAATGCACCATATCTGTTTTCCACAGCCCCGAAACCAATGCGAGGGGGCACGGAAAGCAAGGGTACAATTTGTGATTAGTTGTTGAGGAAAGAAAATGCGCCGTATGTTTACCACAGCTCCGAAACCAATACGCGGGGGCTCGGAAAGCTGAGGGTAAAATTTTTTCATTGGCTTTTGATAAAAAGAAACGCGCCGTATCTGCCTTCCACGGCTTCGAAACCAGTAGACCAGGGGCGTGGAAAGCGAAGGGTAAAATTTGTGAATAGGTTTTTGAGGAAGGGAAATGCGCCGTATCTGTTTTCCACAGCTCCGAAACCAATACTCGGGGGCTCGGAAAGCAGAGGGTAAACTTTGTTGATTGGTTTATGAGGAAATGAAATGCGCCGTATCTGCCTTCCGCAGCTTCGAAATCAGTAGACCGGGGGCTTGGAAAGCAGAGGGTAAAATTTGTGCTTTGGTTTTTGAGGAAAAGAAATGCGCCGTATCCGCCTTCCACAGCTTCGAAACCAGTAGACCGGGAGCTTGTAAACCAAAGGGTAAAATTTGTGAATAGGTTTTTGAGGAAGGGAAATGCACCGTATCTGTCCACCAAAGCTTCGAAAGCAGTAGACCGGAAGCTTGGAAAGCAAAGGGTAAAATATGTGAATCGGTTTTTGAGGAAAGGAAATTCACTGTATCTGTTTTCCACAGCCCCGAGACCAATACGCGGGGGCTCGGAAAGCAAGGGTAAAATTTGTGATTGGTTTTTGAGGAAAGAAAATGCGAAGTATGTTTACCACAGCTCCTAAACCAATACGCGGGGGCTCGGAAAGCTGAGGGTAAACTTTGTTCATTGGTTTATGAGGAAATGAAATGCGCCGTATCTGCCTTCCGCAGGTTTGAAATCAGTAGACCAGGGGCTCGGAAAGCAGAGGGTATAATTTGTGAATAGGTTTTTGAGGAAAGTAAATGCGCCGTGTGTGTTTTCCACAGCTCCGAAATTAGTAGACCTAGGGCTTGGAAAGCAAAGGGTAAAATTTGTGAATAGGATTTTGAGGAAAGTAAATGCACTGTTTTCCACAGCCCCGAAACCAATACGCGGACGCTCGTAAAGCAGAGGGCAAAATTTTTGACTGCTTTTTGAGGAAGGGAAATGCGCCGTATCTGTTTTCCACAGCTCCGAAACCAATACGCGGGGGCTCGGAAAGCAGAGGGTATAATTTGTAAATAGGTTTTTGAGGAAAGGAAATGCGCCGTATCTGTTTTCCACAGCCGAGAAACCAATACGCAGGGGCACAGAAAGCAGAGGGTAAAATTTCTGATTGGTTTTCGAGGATAGGAAATGCGCCGTATCTGTCCCCCAAAGCGTCGAAACCAGTAGACCGGGAGCTTGGAAAGCAAAGGGTAAAATTTCTGAATAGATTTTTGAGGAAAGAAAATGCACCGTATCTGTTTTCGACAGCCCCGAAACAATACGCGGGGGCTCGGAAAGCAGAGGGTAAAATTTCTGATTGGTTTTTGAGGAAGGAAAATGCGCCGTTTCTGTCCTCCAAAGCTTCGAATCCAGTAGACCGGGAGCTTGGAAAGCAAAGGGTAAAATTTGTGAATAGGTTTTTGAGGAAAGGAAATGCACCATATCTGTTTTCCACAGCCCCGAAACCAATGCGCGGGGGCACGGAAAGCAAGGGTACAATTTGTGATTAGTTGTTGAGGAAAGAAAATGCGCCGTATGTTACCACAGCTCCGAAACCAATACGCGGGGGCTCGGAAAGCTGAGGGTAAAATTTTTTCATTGGCTTTTGAAAAAAAGAAACGCGCCGTATCTGCCTTCCACGGCTTCGAAACCAGTAGACCAGGGGCGTGGAAAGCGAAGGGTAAAATTTGTGAATAGGTTTTGAGGAAGGGAAATGCGCCGTATCTGTTTTCCACAGCTCCGAAACCAATACTCGGGGGCTCGGAAAGCAGAGGGTAAACTTTGTTCATTGGTTTATGACGAAATGAAATGCGTCGTATCTGCCTTCCGCAGCTTCGAAATCAGTAGACCGGGGGCTTGGAAAGCAAAGAGTAAATTTTGTTCATTGGTTTATGAGAAAATGAAATATGCCGTATCTGCCTTCCACAGCTTCGAAATCAGTAGACCGGGGGCTTGGAAAGGAGACGGTAAATTGGGTGCATTGGTTTTTGAGGAAAGGAAATGCGCCGTATTTGCCCTTCACAGCTTCGAAACCAGTAGACCGGGGGCTCGGAAAGCAAAAGGTAAAATTGAAATTGGTTTTTGAGGAAAGAAATAGCGCCGTATCAGTCCTACAAAGCTTCGAAACCAGTAGACCGGGAGCTTGGAAAGCAAACGGTAAAATTTGTGAATAGGATTTTGAGGAAAGGAAATGCACTGTATCTGTTTTCCACAGCCCGAAACCAATACGCGGGGGCTCGGAAAGCAGCAAACTCTGGAACCTTCAAATCGCTCTTTCATGCTTCTGTCTCGTGCTGCTACGAACACGTCACTAAGGAAAGGCGCTAGACATGAACCAATACAGATCCCCTCTTTCTGAATAAAAACTTTGTCATTCCATTCCGCAAAAGTTGAGCCAAGATACAGTGACAACAATTCAAGGAACCCAGTAGTGAAAATTCCGCTCTCATTCTGAAATGCAACAGCACCATATTCATCAATCAGATCGTTAACAGAAGACAAAATTTCTGCTTGAGGAATGGTGTAATAAAGATCCTTTACATCGACGGAAAATCCACAAAGCTTCTTACTGTAGTTACTTTCTAGGAACGCGATAACATCTTTCGAACTTTTTACTCTAAAAGGGTCGTCAATTGATAAAAGATTCAGTTTTTTCTGCAGGAACTTAGCTACATGCTGCTGTCATGTTCCAATTTCCGAGACAATTACACGAAACGGCCACTCTAGTTTATGTGTTTTCGCAGTGAAAAACATTTGCAACCACTTTCCTGAGCTGCTGTCGATCTTACTTGATAGCCTAGTTAATTCCAGCCTATTAGCAAGTTTCTTCGCCTTGCTTTTAACTTTTGAGGCGGACACATCACTGCGTTTTTCAAACATCGCAAGAACAGCTTCCGATGCTTTCGACAAATATACGTTCCTGTCCAAGACAACAAAACCTCCGTCGTTATCAGAAAGTAGCAGAGAGAACGAGTTCTCTTTCAGCCAACTAACCGTCTTATGCAGAGGTAGCTTCGTCCCCGATGCCCTGTACCTCGTTAACAAGTCCACACCTTCCGAAATGCAACGGTTCACTGAATCTTTTATAAATTTTATCAGTTTTTTAGAAAACACTGAATCTTTTATCAATTGACGACCCTTTTAGAGTAAAAAGTTCAAAAGATGTTATCGCGTTCCTAGAAGGTAACTACAGTAAGAAGCTTTGTGGATTTCCCGTCGATGTAAAGGATCTTTATTACACCATTCCTCAAGCAGAAATTTTGTCTTCTGTTAACGATCTGATTGATGAATATGGTGCTGTTGCATTTCAGAATGAGAGCGGAATTTCCACTACTGGGTTCCTTGAATTGTTGTCACTGTATCTTGGCTCAACTTTTGCGGAATGGAATGGCGAAGTTTTTATTCAGAAAGAGGGGATATGTATTGGTTCATGTCTAGCGCCTTTCCTTAGTGACGTGTTCCTAGCAGCACGAGACAGAAGCATGAAAGAGCGATTTGAAGGTTCCAGAGTTTGTAGCATTTTTAGATTTGTTGATGACTACCTTGTGTTTTTAGATCGGAAAGCAGAGGGTAAAATTTGTTCAATATTTTATGAGGAAATGAAATGCGCCGTATCTGCCTTCCAGAGCTTCGAAATCAGTAGACCGGATGCGTGGAAAAGAGATGGTAAAATTTGTGGATTGGTTTTTGAGGAAAGGAAATGCGCCGTGTCGGCCTTCCACAGCTTCGAAACCAGTAGACCGGGAGTTGGAAAGCAAAGGGTAAAATATGTGAATCGGTTTTTGAGGAAAGGAAATTCACTGTATCTGTTTTCCACAGCCCCGAGACCAATACGCGGGGGCTCGGAAAGCAGAGGGTAAAATTTGTGTTTGGTTTTTGAGGCAATGAAATTCGCCGTATCTGCCTTCCACAGCTTCGAAACCAATACGCGGGGGCTCGGAAAGCAGAGGGTAAAATTTGTGATTGTTTTTTGAGGAAAGGAAATGCGCCGTATCTGTTTTCCACAGCTCCGAAATTAGTTGACCGGGGGCTTGGAAAGCAAAGGGTAAAATTTGTGAATAGGATCTTGAGGAAAGGAAATCCGCTGTATCTGTTTTCCACAGCCCCGAAACCAATACGCGGAGGTACGGAAAGCAGAGTGTAAAATTTGTGATTGGTTTTTGAGGAAAGGAAATGCGCCGTATCTGTCCTCCGAAGCTTCGAAACCAGTAGACCGGGAGCTTGGAAATCAAAGGGTAACATTTTTGAATAGGTTTTTGAGGAAAGGAAATGCGCCGTATCTGCCTCCACAGCTTCGAAACCAATAGAGCGGGGACTTGGAAAGCAGAGGGTAAAATTTGTGCATTGGTTTTTGAGGAAAAGAAATGCACCGTATCTGTTTTCCGCAGCCCCGAAACCAATAAGCAGGGGCTCGATAATCAGAGGGTAAAATTAGTGCCTTGGTTTTTGAGGAAAGAAAATGCGCCGTATCAGTCCTACAAAGCTTCGAAACCAGGAGACCGGGATCTTGGAAAGCAAACGGTAAAATCTGTGAATAAGATTTTGAGGAAAGGAAATACACTGTATCTCTTTTCCACAGTCCCGAAACAAATAGGCGGGGGCTCGTAAAGCAGAGGGTAAAATGTGTGATTGCTTTTTGAGGAAGGGAAATGCGCCCTATCTGTTTTCCACAGCTCCGAAACCAATACACGGGGGCTCGGAAAGCAGAGGGTATAATTTGTGAATAGGTATACCTTTTGCTTTACCTTTTTGCTTTACCTCTTGCTTTGCGCCGTGTCTGCCCTCCACAGCTTCGAAACGAGTGAACCGGTAGCTTGGAACGCAAAGCGTAAAATTTGTGAATAGGTTTTTGAGGAAAGGAAATGCACCGTATCTGTTTTCCGCAGCCCCGAAACCAATAAGCAGGGGCTCGAAAATCAGAGGGTAAAATTTGTTCATTGGTTTATGAGGAAGTGAAATGCGCCGTATCTGCTTTCCACAGCTTCGAAATTAGTAGACAGGTGGCTTGGAAAAAGAGACGGTAAAATTTGTACATTGGTTTTTTAAGAAAGGAAATGCGCCGTATCTGCCTTCCACGGCTTCGAAACCAGTAGACGGGGGCTTGGAAAGCAGAGGACAAAATTTGTGCATTGGTTTTTGAGGAAAGAAAATGCGCCGTATCAGTCCTACAAAGCTTCGAAACCAGGAGACCGGGATCTTGCAAAGCAAAGGGTAAAATCTGTGAATAAGATTTTGAGGAAAGGAAATACACTGTATCTGTTTTCCACAGCCCCGAAACAAATAGGCGGAGGCTCGTAAAGCAGAGGGTAAAATGTGTGATTGCTTTTTGAGGAAGTGAAATGCGCCGTATCTGTTTTCCACAGCTCCGAAACCAATACGCGGGGGCTCGGAAAGCAGAGGGTATAATTTGTGAATAGTTTTTTGAGGAAAGGAAATGCGCCGTGTCTGTTTTCCACAGCTCCGAAATTAGTAGACCTGGGGCTTGGAAAGCAAAGGGTAAAATTTGTGAATAGGATTTTGAGGAAAGGAAATGCACTGTGTCTGTTTTCCACAGCCCCGAAATCAATACGCGGAGGCTCGTAAAGCAGAGGGTAAATTTTGTGATTGGTTTTTGAGGAAGGGAAATGCGCCGTATCTGTTTTCCACAGCTCCGAAACCAATACGCGGGGGCTCGGAAAGCAGAGGGTATAATTTGTAAATAGGTTTTTGAGGAAAGGAAATGCGCCGTATCTGTTTTCCACAGCCCAGAAACCAATACGCAGGGGCACAGAAAGCAGAGGGTAAAATTTCTGATTGGTTTTTGAGGATAGGAAATGCGCCGTATCTGTCCCCCAAAGCGTCGAAACCAGTAGACCGGGAGCTTGGAAAGCAAAGGGTAAAATTTCTGAATAGGTTTTTGAGGAAAGAAAATGGACCGTATCTGTTTTCGACAGCCCCGAAACAATACGCGGGGGCTCGGAAAGCAGAGGGTAAAATTTCTGATTGGTTTTTGAGGAAGGAAAATGCGCCGTTTCTGTCCTCCAAAGCTTGGAATCCAGTAGACCGGGAGCTTGGAAAGCAAAGGGTAAAATTTGTGAATAGGTTTTTGAGGAAAGGAAATGCACCATATCTGTTTTCCACAGCCCCGAAACCAATGCGAGGGGGCACGGAAAGCAAGGGTACAATTTGTGATTAGTTGTTGAGGAAAGAAAATGCGCCGTATGTTTACCACAGCTCCGAAACCAATACGCGGGGGCTCGGAAAGCTGAGGGTAAAATTTTTTCATTGGCTTTTGATAAAAAGAAACGCGCCGTATCTGCCTTCCACGGCTTCGAAACCAGTAGACCAGGGGCGTGGAAAGCGAAGGGTAAAATTTGTGAATAGGTTTTTGAGGAAGGGAAATGCGCCGTATCTGTTTTCCACAGCTCCGAAACCAATACTCGGGGGCTCGGAAAGCAGAGGGTAAACTTTGTTGATTGGTTTATGAGGAAATGAAATGCGCCGTATCTGCCTTCCGCAGCTTCGAAATCAGTAGACCGGGGGCTTGGAAAGCAGAGGGTAAAATTTGTGCTTTGGTTTTTGAGGAAAAGAAATGCGCCGTATCCGCCTTCCACAGCTTCGAAACCAGTAGACCGGGAGCTTGTAAACCAAATGGTAAAATTTGTGAATAGGTTTTTGAGGAAGGGAAATGCACCGTATCTGTCCACCAAAGCTTCGAAAGCAGTAGACCGGAAGCTTGGAAAGCAAAGGGTAAAATATGTGAATCGGTTTTTGAGGAAAGGAAATTCACTGTATCTGTTTTCCACAGCCCCGAGACCAATACGCGGGGGCTCGGAAAGCAAGGGTAAAATTTGTGATTGGTTTTTGAGGAAAGAAAATGCGAAGTATGTTTACCACAGCTCCTAAACCAATACGCGGGGGCTCGGAAAGCTGAGGGTAAACTTTGTTCATTGGTTTATGAGGAAATGAAATGCGCCGTATCTGCCTTCCGCAGGTTTGAAATCAGTAGACCAGGGGCTCGGAAAGCAGAGGGTATAATTTGTGAATAGGTTTTTGAGGAAAGTAAATGCGCCGTGTGTGTTTTCCACAGCTCCGAAATTAGTAGACCTAGGGCTTGGAAAGCAAAGGGTAAAATTTGTGAATAGGATTTTGAGGAAAGTAAATGCACTGTTTTCCACAGCCCCGAAACCAATACGCGGACGCTCGTAAAGCAGAGGGCAAAATTTTTGACTGCTTTTTGAGGAAGGGAAATGCGCCGTATCTGTTTTCCACAGCTCCGAAACCAATACGCGGGGGCTCGGAAAGCAGAGGGTATAATTTGTAAATAGGTTTTTGAGGAAAGGAAATGCGCCGTATCTGTTTTCCACAGCCGAGAAACCAATACGCAGGGGCACAGAAAGCAGAGGGTAAAATTTCTGATTGGTTTTCGAGGATAGGAAATGCGCCGTATCTGTCCCCCAAAGCGTCGAAACCAGTAGACCGGGAGCTTGGAAAGCAAAGGGTAAAATTTCTGAATAGATTTTTGAGGAAAGAAAATGCACCGTATCTGTTTTCGACAGCCCCGAAACAATACGCGGGGGCTCGGAAAGCAGAGGGTAAAATTTCTGATTGGTTTTTGAGGAAGGAAAATGCGCCGTTTCTGTCCTCCAAAGCTTCGAATCCAGTAGACCGGGAGCTTGGAAAGCAAAGGGTAAAATTTGTGAATAGGTTTTTGAGGGAAGGAAATGCACCATATCTGTTTTCCACAGCCCCGAAACCAATGCGCGGGGGCACGGAAAGCAAGGGTACAATTTGTGATTAGTTGTTGAGGAAAGAAAATGCGCCGTATGTTACCACAGCTCCGAAACCAATACGCGGGGGCTCGGAAAGCTGAGGGTAAAATTTTTTCATTGGCTTTTGAGAAAAAGAAACGCGCCGTATCTGCCTTCCACAGCCCCGAGACCAATACGCGGGGGCTCGGAAAGCAAGGGTAAAATTTGTGATTGGTTTTTGAGGAAAGAAAATGCGAAGTATGTTTACCACAGCTCCGAAACCAATACGCGGGGGCTCGGAAAGCTGAGGGTAAACTTTGTTCATTGGTTTATGAGGAAATAAAATGCGCCGTATCTGCCTTCCGCAGCTTTGAAATCAGTAGACCGGGGGCTTGGAAAGCACAGGGTAAAATTTGTGCTTTGGGGTTTGAGGAAAGGAAATGCGCCGTATCTCCCTTCCACAGCTTCGAAACCAGTAGACCGGGGGCTTGGAATGCAGAGGGTAAAATTTGTGCATTGGTTATTGAGGAAAAGAAATGCGCCGTATCTGCCTTCCACAGCTTCGAAACCAGTTGACCGGAAGCTTGGAAAGCAAAGGGTAAAATTTGTGAATAGGTTTTTGAGGAAAGGAAACGCGCCGTATCTGTTTTCCACAGCACAGAACCCAATACGCGGAGGCTCGTAAAGCAGAGGGTAAATTATGTGATTGGTTTTTGAGGAAGGGAAATGCGCCGTATCTGTTTTCCACAGCTCCGAAATTAGTAGACATGGGGCTTGGAAAGCAAAGGGTAAAATTTGTGAATAGCATTTTGAGGAAAGGAAATGCACTGTATCTGTTTTCCACAGCCCCGAAACCAATACGCGGGGGCTCGAAAATCAAAGGGTAAAATTAGTTCATTGGTTTATGAGGAAGTGAAATGCGCCGTATCTGCCTTCCACAGCTTCGAAATTAGTAGACCGGTGGCTTGGAAAACAGACGGTAAAATTTGTTCATTGGTTTTTGAGGAAAGGAAATGCGCCGTATCTGCCTTCCACGGCTTCGAAACCAGCAGAGGGTAAAATTAGTGCATTGGTTTTTGAGGAAAGAAAATGCGCCGTATCAGTCCTACAAAGCTTCGAAACCAGGAGACCGGGATCTTGGAAAGCAAAGGGTAAAATCTGTGAATAAGATTTTGAGGAAAGGAAATACACTGTATCTGTTTTCCACAGACCCGAAACAAATAGGCGGGGGCTCGTAAAGCAGAGGGTAAAATGTGTGATTGCTTTTTGAGGAAGGGAAATGCGCCATATCTGTTTTCCACAGCTCCGAAACCAATACACGGGGGCTCGGAAAGCAGAGGGTATAATTTGTGAATAGGTTTTTGAGGAAAGGAAATGCGCCGTGTGTTTTCCACAGCTCCGAAATTAGTAGACCTAGGGCTTGGAAAGCAAAGGGTAAAATTTGTGAATAGGATTTTGATGAAAGTAAATGCACTGTGTTTTCCACAGCCCCGAAACCAATACGCGGACGCTCGTAAAGCAGAGGGTAAAATTTTTGACTGGTTTTTGAGGAAGGGAAATGCGCCGTATCTGTTTTCCACAGCTCCGAAACCAATACGCGGGGGCTCGGAAAGCAGAGGGTATAATTTGTAAATAGGTTTTTGAGGAAAGGAAATGCGCCGTATCTGTTTTCCACAGCCCAGAAACCAATACGCAGGGGCACAGAAAGCAGAGGGTAAAATTTCTGATTGGTTTTTGAGGATAGGAAATGCGCCGTATCTGTCCCCCAAAGCGTCGAAACCAGTAGACCGGGAGCTTGGAAAGCAAAGGGTAAAATTTCTGAATAGGTTTTTGAGGAAAGAAAATGGACCGTATCTGTTTTCGACAGCCCCGAAACAATACGCGGGGGCTCGGAAAGCAGAGGGTAAAATTTCTGATTGGTTTTTGAGGAAGGAAAATGCGCCGTTTCTGTCCTCCAAAGCTTCGAATCCAGTAGACCGGGGGCTTGGAAAGCAAAGGGTAAAATTTGTGAATAGGTTTTTGAGGAAAGGAAATGCACCATATCTGTTTTCCACAGCCCCGAAACCAATGCGAGGGGGCACGGAAAGCAAGGGTACAATTTGTGATTAGTTGTTGAGGAAAGAAAATGCGCCGTATGTTTACCACAGCTCCGAAACCAATACGCGGGGGCTCGGAAAGCTGAGGGTAAAATTTTTTCATTGGCTTTTGAGAAAAAGAAACGCGCCGTATCTGCCTTCCACGGTTTCGAAACCAGTAGACCAGGGGCGTGGAAAGCGAAGGGTAAAATTTGTGAATAGGTTTTTGAGGAAGGGAAATGCGCCGTATCTGTTTTCCACAGCTCCGAAACCAATACTCGGGGGCTCGGAAAGCAGAGGGTAAACTTTGTTCATTGGTTTATGAGGAAATGAAATGCGCCGTATCTGCCTTCCGCAGCTTCGAAATCAGTAGACCGGGGGCTTGGAAAGCAGAGGGTAAAATTTGTGCTTTGGTTTTTGAGGAAAAGAAATGCGCCGTATCCGCCTTCCACAGCTTCGAAACCAGTAGACCGGGAGGTTGTAAACCAAAGGGTAAAATTTGTGAATAGGTTTTTGAGGAAGGGAAATGCACCGTATCTGTCCACCAAAGCTTCGAAAGCAGTAGACCGGAAGCTTGGAAAGCAAAGGGTAAAATATGTGAATCGGTTTTTGAGGAAAGGAAATTCACTGTATCTGTTTTCCACAGCCCCGAGACCAATACGCGGGGGCTCGGAAAGCAAGGGTAAAATTTGTGATTGGTTTTTGAGGAAAGAAAATGCGAAGTATGTTTACCACAGCTCCTAAACCAATACGCGGGGGCTCGGAAAGCTGAGGGTAAACTTTGTTCATTGGTTTATGAGGAAATGAAATGCGCTGTATCTGCCTTCCGCAGCTTTGAAATCAGTAGACAAGGGGCTCGGAAAGCAGAGGGTATAATTTGTGAATAGGCTTTTGAGGAAAGTAAATGCGCCGTGTGTGTTTTCCACAGCTCCGAAATTAGTAGACCAAGGGCTTGGAAAGCAAAGGGTAAAATTTGTGAATAGGATTTTGAGGAAAGTAAATGCACTGTTTTCCACAGCCCCGAAACCAATACGCGGACGCTCGTAAAGCACAGGGCAAAATTTTTGACTGCTTTTTGAGGAAGGGAAATGCGCCGTATCTGTTTTCCACAGCTCCGAAACCAATACGCGGGGGCTCGGAAAGCAGAGGGTATAATTTGTAAATAGGTTTTTGAGGAAAGGAAATGCGCCGTGTCTGTTTTCCACAGCCCAGAAACCAATACGCAGGGGCACAGAAAGCAGAGGGTAAAATTTCTGATTGGTTTTCGAGGATAGGTAATGCGCCGTATCTGTCCCCCAAAGCGTCGAAACCAGTAGACCGGGAGCTTGGAAAGCAAAGGGTAAAATTTGTGAATAGGTTTTTGAGGAAAGGAAATGCACCATATCTGTTTTCCACAGCTCCGAAACCAATACTCGGGGGCTCGGAAAGCAGAGGGTAAACTTTGTTCATTGGTTTATGAGGAAATGAAATGCGTCGTATCTGCCTTCCGCAGCTTCGAAATCAGTAGACCGGGGGCTTGGAAAGCACAGGGTAAAATTTGTGCTTTGGGGTTTGAGGAAAGGAAAAGCGCCGTATCTCCCTTCCACAGCTTCGAAACCAGTAGACCGGGGGCTTGGAATGCAGAGGGTAAAATTTGTGCATTGGTTATTGAGGAAAAGAAATGCGCCGTATCTGCCTTCCACAGCTTCGAAACCAGTTGACCGGAAGCTTGGAAAGCAAAGGGTAAAATTTGTGAATAGGTTTTTGAGGAAAGGAAACGCGCCGTATCTGTTTTCCACAGCACAGAACCCAATACGCGGAGGCTCGTAAAGCAGAGGGTAAATTATGTGATTGGTTTTTGAGGAAGGGAAATGCGCCGTATCTGTTTTCCACAGCTCCGAAATTAGTAGACCTGGGGCTTGGAAAGCAAAGGGTAAAATTTGTGAATAGCATTTTGAGGAAAGGAAATGCACTGTATCTGTTTTCCACAGCCCCGAAACCAATACGCGGAGGCTCGTAAAGCAGAGGGTAAATTTTGTGATTGGTTTTTGAGGAAGGGAAATGCGCCGTATCTGTTTTCCACAGCTCCGAAACCAATACGCGGGGGCTCGAAAATCAGAGGGTAAAATTAGTTCATTGGTTTATGAGGAAGTGAAATGCGCCGTATCTGCCTTGCACAGCTTCGAAATTAGTAGACCGGTGGCTTGGAAAACAGACGGTAAAATTTGTTCATTGGTTTTTGAGGAAAGGAAATGCGCCGTATCTGCCTTCCACGGCTTCGAAACCAGCAGAGGGTAAAATTAGTGCATTGGTTTTTGAGGAAAGAAAATGCGCCGTATCAGTCCTACAAAGCTTCGAAACCAGGAGACCGGGATCTTGGAAAGCAAAGGGTAAAATCTGTGAATAAGATTTTGAGGAAAGGAAATACACTGTATCTGTTTTCCACAGCCCCGAAACCAATACGCGGACGCTCGTAAAGCAGAGGGTAAAATTTTTGACTGGTTTTTGAGGAAGGGAAATGCGCCGTATCTGTTTTCCACAGCTCCGAAACCAATACGCGGGGGCTCGGAAAGCAGAGGGTATAATTTGTAAATAGGTTTTTGAGGAAAGGAAATGCGCCGTATCTGTTTTCCACAGCCCAGAAACCAATACGCAGGGGCACAGAAAGCAGAGGGTAAAATTTCTGATTGGTTTTTGAGGATAGGAAATGCGCCGTATCTGTCCCCCAAAGCGTCGAAACCAGTAGACCGGGAGCTTGGAAAGCAAAGGGTAAAATTTCTGAATAGGTTTTTGAGGAAAGAAAATGGACCGTATCTGTTTTCGACAGCCCCGAAACAATACGCGGGGGCTCGGAAAGCAGAGGGTAAAATTTCTGATTGGTTTTTGAGGAAGGAAAATGCGCCGTTTCTGTCCTCCAAAGCTTCGAATCCAGTAGACCGGGGGCTTGGAAAGCAAAGGGTAAAATTTGTGAATAGGTTTTTGAGGAAAGGAAATGCACCATATCTGTTTTCCACAGCCCCGAAACCAATGCGAGGGGGCACGGAAAGCAAGGGTACAATTTGTGATTAGTTGTTGAGGAAAGAAAATGCGCCGTATGTTTACCACAGCTCCGAAACCAATACGCGGGGGCTCGGAAAGCTGAGGGTAAAATTTTTTCATTGGCTTTTGAGAAAAAGAAACGCGCCGTATCTGCCTTCCACGGTTTCGAAACCAGTAGACCAGGGGCGTGGAAAGCGAAGGGTAAAATTTGTGAATAGGTTTTTGAGGAAGGGAAATGCGCCGTATCTGTTTTCCACAGCTCCGAAACCAATACTCGGGGGCTCGGAAAGCAGAGGGTAAACTTTGTTCATTGGTTTATGAGGAAATGAAATGCGCCGTATCTGCCTTCCGCAGCTTCGAAATCAGTAGACCGGGGGCTTGGAAAGCGGAGGGTAAAATTTGTGCTTTGGTTTTTGAGGAAAAGAAATGCGCCGTATCCGCCTTCCACAGCTTCGAAACCAGTAGACCGGGAGGTTGTAAACCAAAGGGTAAAATTTGTGAATAGGTTTTTGAGGAAGGGAAATGCACCGTATCTGTCCACCAAAGCTTCGAAAGCAGTAGACCGGAAGCTTGGAAAGCAAAGGGTAAAATATGTGAATCGGTTTTTGAGGAAAGGAAATTCACTGTATCTGTTTTCCACAGCCCCGAGACCAATACGCGGGGGCTCGGAAAGCAAGGGTAAAATTTGTGATTGGTTTTTGAGGAAAGAAAATGCGAAGTATGTTTACCACAGCTCCTAAACCAATACGCGGGGGCTCGGAAAGCTGAGGGTAAACTTTGTTCATTGGTTTATGAGGAAATGAAATGCGCTGTATCTGCCTTCCGCAGCTTTGAAATCAGTAGACCAGGGGCTCGGAAAGCAGAGGGTATAATTTGTGAATAGCTTTTTGAGGAAAGTAAATGCGCCGTGTGTGTTTTCCACAGCTCCGAAATTAGTAGACCAAGGGCTTGGAAAGCAGAGGGTAAAATTTGTGAATAGGATTTTGAGGAAAGTAAATGCACTGTTTTCCACAGCCCCGAAACCAATACGCGGACGCTCGTAAAGCACAGGGCAAAATTTTTGACTGCTTTTTGAGGAAGGGAAATGCGCCGTATCTGTTTTCCACAGCTCCGAAACCAATACGCGGGGGCTCGGAAAGCAGAGGGTATAATTTGTAAATAGGTTTTTGAGGAAAGGAAATGCGCCGTATCTGTTTTCCACAGCCCAGAAACCAATACGCAGGGGCACAGAAAGCAGAGGGTAAAATTTCTGATTGGTTTTCGAGGATAGGAAATGCGCCGTATCTGTCCCCCAAAGCGTCGAAACCAGTAGACCGGGAGCTTGGAAAGCAAAGGGTAAAATTTGTGAATAGGTTTTTGAGGAAAGGAAATGCACCATATCTGTTTTCCACAGCTCCGAAACCAATACTCGGGGGCTCGGAAAGCAGAGGGTAAACTTTGTTCATTGGTTTATGAGGAAATGAAATGCGTCGTATCTGCCTTCCGCAGCTTCGAAATCAGCAGACCGGGGGCTTGGAAAGCACAGGGTAAAATTTGTGCTTTGGGGTTTGAGGAAAGGAAAAGCGCCGTATCTCCCTTCCACAGCTTCGAAACCAGTAGACCGGGGGCTTGGAATGCAGAGGGTAAAATTTGTGCATTGGTTATTGAGGAAAAGAAATGCGCCGTATCTGCCTTCCACAGCTTCGAAACCAGTTGACCGGAAGCTTGGAAAGCAAAGGGTAAAATTTGTGAATAGGTTTTTGAGGAAAGGAAATGCGCCGTATCTGTTTTCCACAGCACAGAACCCAATACGCGGAGGCTCGTAAAGCAGAGGGTAAATTATGTGATTGGTTTTTGAGGAAGGGAAATGCGCCGTATCTGTTTTCCACAGCTCCGAAATTAGTAGACCTGGGGCTTGGAAAGCAAAGGGTAAAATTTGTGAATAGCATTTTGAGGAAAGGAAATGCACTGTATCTGTTTTCCACAGCCCCGAAACCAATACGCGGAGGCTCGTAAAGCAGAGGGTAAATTTTGTGATTGGTTTTTGAGGAAGGGAAATGCGCCGTATCTGTTTTCCACAGCTCCGAAACCAATACGCGGGGGCTCGAAAATCAGAGGGTAAAATTAGTTCATTGGTTTATGAGGAAGTGAAATGCGCCGTATCTGCCTTGCACAGCTTCGAAATTAGTAGACCGGTGGCTTGGAAAACAGACGGTAAAATTTGTTCATTGGTTTTTGAGGAAAGGAAATGCGCCGTATCTGCCTTCCACGGCTTCGAAACCAGCAGAGGGTAAAATTAGTGCATTGGTTTTTGAGGAAAGAAAATGCGCCGTATCAGTCCTACAAAGCTTCGAAACCAGGAGACCGGGATCTTGGAAAGCAAAGGGTAAAATCTGTGAATAAGATTTTGAGGAAAGGAAATACACTGTATCTGTTTTCCACAGACCCGAAACAAATAGGCGGGGGCTCGTAAAGCAGAGGGTAAAATGTGTGATTGCTTTTTGAGGAAGGGAAATGCGCCATATCTGTTTTCCACAGCTCCGAAACCAATACACGGGGGCTCGGAAAGCAGAGGGTATAATTTGTGAATAGGTTTTTGAGGAAAGGAAATGCGCCGTGTGTGTTTTCCACAGCTCCGAAATTAGTAGACCTAGGGCTTGGAAAGCAAAGGGTAAAATTTGTGAATAGGATTTTGATGAAAGTAAATATACTGTGTTTTCCACAGCCCCGAAACCAATACGCGGACGCTCGTAAAGCAGAGAGTAAAATTTTTGACTGGTTTTTGAGGAAGGGAAATGCGCCGTATCTGTTTTCCACAGCTCCGAAACCAATACGCGGGGGCTCGGAAAGCAGAGGGTATAATTTGTAAATAGGTTTTTGAGGAAAGGAAATGCGCCGTATCTGTTTTCCACAGCCCAGAAACCAATACGCAGGGGCACAGAAAGCAGAGGGTAAAATTTCTGATTGGTTTTTGAGGATAGGAAATGCGCCGTATCTGTCCCCCAAAGCGTCGAAACCAGTAGACCGGGAGCTTGGAAAGCAAAGGGCAAAATTTCTGAATAGGTTTTTGAGGAAAGAAAATGGACCGTATCTGTTTTCGACAGCCCCGAAACAATACGCGGGGGCTCGGAAAGCAGAGGGTAAAATTTCTGGTTGGTTTTTGAGGAAGGAAAATGCGCCGTTTCTGTCCTCCAAAGCTTCGAATCCAGTAGACCGGGAGCTTGGAAAGCAAAGGGTAAAATTTGTGAATAGGTTTTTGAGGAAAGGAAATGCACCATATCTGTTTTCCACAGCCCCGAAACCAATGCGTGGGGGCACGGAAAGCAAGGGTACAATTTGTGATTAGTTGTTGAGGAAAGAAAATGCGCCGTATGTTTACCACAGCTCCGAAACCAATACGCGGGAAAGCTGAGGGTAAAATTTTTTCATTGGCTTTTGAGAAAAAGAAACGCGCCGTATCTGCCTTCCACGGCTTCGAAACCAGTAGACCAGGGGCGTGGAAAGCGAAGGGTAAAATTTGTGAATAGGTTTTTGAGGAAGGGAAATGCGCCGTATCTGTTTTCCACAGCTCCGAAACCAATACTCGGGGGCTCGGAAAGCAGAGGGTAAACCAATGCGTGGGGGCACGGAAAGCAAGGGTACAATTTGTGATTAGTTGTTGAGGAAAGAAAATGCGCCGTATGTTTAACACAGCTCCGAAACCAATACGCGGGAAAGCTGAGGGTAAAATTTTTTCATTGGCTTTTGAGAAAAAGAAACGCGCCGTATCTGCCTTCCACGGCTTCGAAACCAGTAGACCAGGGGCGTGGAAAGCGAAGGGTAAAATTTGTGAATAGGTTTTTGAGGAAGGGAAATGCGCCGTATCTGTTTTCCACAGCTCCGAAACCAATACTCGGGGGCTCGGAAAGCAGAGGGTAAACTTTGTTCATTGGTTTATGAGGAAATGAAATGCGCCGTATCTTCCTTCCGCAGCTTCGAAATCAGTAGACCGGGGGCTTGGAAAGCAGAGGGTAAAATTTGTGCTTTGGTTTTTGAGGAAAAGAAATGCGCCGTATCCGCCTTCCACAGCTTCGAAACCAGTAGACCGGGAGCTTGTAAACCAAAGGGTAAAATTTGTGAATAGGTTTTTGAGGAAGGGAAATGCACCGTATCTGTCCACCAAAGCTTCGAAAGCAGTAGACCGGAAGCTAGGAAAGCAAAGGGTAAAATATGTGAATCGGTTTTTGAGGAAAGGAAATTCACTGTATCTGTTTTCCACAGCCCCGAGACCAATACGCGGGGGCTCGGAAAGCAAGGGTAAAATTTGTGATTGGTTTTTGAGGAAAGAAAATGCGAAGTATGTTTACCACAGCTCCGAAACCAATACGCGGGGGCTCGGAAAGCTGAGGGTAAACTTTGTTCATTGGATTATGAGGAAATGAAATGCGCCGTATCTGCCTTCCGCAGCTTTGAAGTCAGTAGACCAGGGGCTCGGAAAGCAGAGGGTATAATTTGTGAATAGGTTTTTGAGGAAAGGAAATGCGCCGTGTGTGTTTTCCACAGCTCCGAAATTAGTAGACCTAGGGCTTGGAAAGCAAAGGGTAAAATTTGTGAATAGGATTTTGATGAAAGTAAATGCACTGTGTTTTCCACAGCCCCGAAACCAATACGCGGACGCTCGTAAAGCAGAGGGTAAAATTTTTGACTGGTTTTTGAGGAAGGGAAATGCGCCGTATCTGTTTTCCACAGCTCCGAAACCAATACGCGGGGGCTCGGAAAGCAGAGGGTATAATTTGTAAATAGGTTTTTGAGGAAAGGAAATGCGCCGTATCTGTTTTCCACAGCCCAGAAACCAATACGCAGGGGCACAGAAAGCAGAGGGTAAAATTTCTGATTGGTTTTTGAGGATAGGAAATGGGCCATATCTGTCCCCCAAAGCGTCGAAACCAGTAGACCGGGAGCTTGGAAAGCAAAGGGTAAAATTTCTGAATAGGTTTTTGAGGAAAGAAAATGGACCGTATCTGTTTTCGACAGCCCCGAAACAATACGCGGGGGCTCGGAAAGCAGAGGGTAAAATTTCTGATTGGTTTTTGAGGAAGGAAAATGCGCCGTTTCTGTCCTCCAAAGCTTCGAATCCAGTAGACCGGGAGCTTGGAAAGCAAAGGGTAAAATTTGTGAATAGGTTTTTGAGGAAAGGAAATGCACCATATCTGTTTTCCACAGCCCCGAAACCAATGCGCGGGGGCACGGAAAGCAAGGGTACAATTTGTGATTAGTTGTTGAGGAAAGAAAATGCGCCGTATGTTTACCACAGCTCCGAAACCAATACGCGGGGGCTCGGAAAGCTGAGGGTAAAATTTTTTCATTGGCTTTTGAGAAAAAGAAACGCGCCGTATCTGCCTTCCACGGCTTCGAAACCAGTAGACCAGGGGCGTGGAAAGCGAAGGGTAAAATTTGTGAATAGGTTTTTGAGGAAGGGAAATGCACCGTATCTGTTTTCCACAGCTCCGAAACCAATACTCGGGGGCTCGGAAAGCAGATGGTAAACTTTGTTCATTGGTTTATGAGGAAATGAAATGCGTCGTATCTGCCTTCCGCAGCTTCGAAATCAGTAGACCGGGGGCTTGGAAAGCAGAGGGTAAAATTTGTGCTTTGGTTTTTGAGGAAAAGAAATGCGCCGTATCCGCCTTCCACAGCTTCGAAACCAGTAGACCGGGAGCTTGTAAACCAAAGGGTAAAATTTGTGAATAGGTTTTTGAGGAAGGGAAATGCACCGTATCTGTCCACCAAAGCTTCGAAAGCAGTAGACCGGAAGCTTGGAAAGCAAAGGGTAAAATATGTGAATCGGTTTTTGAGGAAAGGAAATTCACTATATCTGTTTTCCAGAGCCCCGAGACCAATACGCGGGGGCTCGGAAAGCAAGGGTAAAATTTGTGATTGGTTTTTGAGGAAAGAAAATGCGAAGTATGTTTACCACAGCTCCGAAACCAATACGCGGGGGCTCGGAAAGCTGAGGGTAAGCTTTGTTCATTGGTTTATGAGGAAATAAAATGCGCCGTATCTGCCTTCCGCAGCTTTGAAATCAGTAGACCGGGGGCTTGGAAAGCACAGGGTAAAATTTGTGCTTTGGGGTTAGAGGAAAGGAAATGCGCCGTATCTCCCTTCCACAGCTTCGAAACCAGTAGACCGGGGGCTTGGAATGCAGAGGGTAAAATTTGTGCATTGGTTATTGAGGAAAAGAAATGCGCCGTATCTGCCTTCCACAGCTTCGAAACCAGTTGACCGGAAGCTTGGAAAGCAAAGGGTAAAATTTGTGAATAGGTTTTTCTGTTTTCCACAGCCCCGAAACCAATACGCGGAGGCTCGTAAAGCAGAGGGTAAATTTTGTGATTGGTTTTTGAGGAAGGGAAATGCGCCGTATCTGTTTTCCACAGCTCCGAAACCAATACGCGGGGGCTCGGAAAGCAGAGGGTATAATTTGTAAATAGGTTTTTGAGGAAAGGAAATGCGCCGTATCTGTTTTCACAGCCCAGAAACCAATACGCAGGGGCACAGAAAGCAGACGGTAAAATTTCTGATTGGTTTTCGAGGATAGGAAATGCGCCGTATCTGTCCTCCAAAGCTTCGAAACCAGTAGACCGGGGGCTTGGAATGCAGAGGGTAAAATTTGTGCATTGGTTATTGAGGAAAAGAATTGCGCCGTATCTGCCTTCCACAGCTTCGAAACCAGTAGACCGGAAGCTTGGAAAGGAAAGGGTAAAATTTGTGAATAGGTTTTGGAGGAAGGGAAATGCACCATATCTGTCTTCCAATGCTCCGAAGCAATAACCGGGGGTATGGAAAGCAGGGGGTAAAAGTAGTAAATAGGTTTTCAAGGAAAGGAAATGCGCCATATCTGTATTCCCTAGCTTGGAAACCAGTAGAGCGGGGGCAGGGAACGCAGAGGCAAAAATTTTTATATTGGTTTTTGAGGAATGAAAATGACCATATCTCTCTTCTACTGCTTCGAAACCAGTAGACCGCGCGCTTGAAAAGCAAAGAGTAAATATTGTTCATTGGTTTATGAGGAAATGAAATATGCCGTATCTGCCTTCCACAGCTTCGAAATCAGTAAACAGGGGGCTTGGAAAGGAGACGGTAAAATTTGTGATTGGTTTTTGAGGAAGGGAAATGCGCCGTATCTGTTTTCCACAGCTCCGAAACCAATACACGGGGGCTCGGAAAGCAGAGAATATAATTGGTGAATAGGTTTTTGAGGAAAGGAAATGCGCCGTATCTGTTTTCCACAGCCCAGAAACCAATACGCGGAGGTACGGAGAGCAGAGGGTAAAATTTGTGATTGGTTTTTGAGGAAAGGAAATGCGCCGTATCTGTCCTCCGAAGCTTCGAAACCAGTAGACCGGGAGCTTGGAAATCAAAGGGTAAAATTTGTGAATAGGTTTTTGAGGAAAGGTAATGCACCGTATCTGTTTTCCGCAGCCCCGAAACCAATAAGCAGGGGCTCGAAAATCAGAGGGTAAAATTAGTTCATTGTTTTATGAGGAAGTGAAATGCGCCGTATCTGCCTTCCACAGCTTCGAAATTAGTAGACCGGGGGCTTGGAAAACAGACGGTAAAATTTGTTCATTCGTTTTTGAGGAAAGGAAATACGCCGTATCTGCCTTCCACGGCTTCGAAACCAGCAGAGGGTAAAATTAGTGCATTGGTTTTTGAGGAAAGAAAATGCGCCGTATCAGTCCTACAAAGCTACGAAACCAGGAGACCGGGATCTTGGAAAGCAAAGGGTAAAATCTGTGAATAAAATTTTGAGGAAAGGAAATACACTGTATCTGTTTTCCACAGTCCCGAAACAAATAGGCGGGGACTCGTAAAGCAGAGGGCAAAATGTGTGATTGCTTTTTGAGGAAGGGAAATGCGCCGTACGTTTACCACAGCTCCGAAACCAATACGCGGGGGCTCGGAAAGCTGAGGGTAAAATTTTTTCATTGGCTTTTGAGAAAAAGAAACGCGCCGTATCTGCCTTCCACGGCTTCGAAACCAGTAGACCAGGGGCTTGGAAAGCGAAGGGTAAAATTTGTGAATAGGTTTTTGAGGAAGGGAAATGCGCCGTATCTGTTTTCCACAGCTCCGAAACCAATACTCGGGGGCTCGGAAAGAAGAGGGTAAACTTTTTTCATTGGTTTATGAGGAAATGAAATGCGCCGTATCAACCTTCCGCAGCTTCAAAATCAGTAGACCGGGGGCTTGGAAAGCAGAGGGTAAAATTTGTGCTTTGTTGTTTGAGGAAAGGAAATGCGCCGTATCTGCCTTCCACAGCTTCGAAACCAGTAGACGGGGGCTTGGAAAGCAGAGGGTAAAATTCGTGTATTGGTTTTTGAGGAAAAGAAATGCGCCGTATCCGCCTTCCACAGCTTCGAAACCAGTAGACCGGGAGCTTGGAAACCAAAGGGTAAAATTTGTGCATTGGTTTTTGAGGAAGGCAAATGCGCCGTATCTGTCCACCAAAGCTTCGAAAGCAGTAGTGCGGAAGCTCGGAAAGCAAATGGTAAAATATGTGAATCGGTTTTTGAGGAAAGGAAATTCACTGTATCTGTTTTCCACAGCCCCGAAACCAATGCGCGGGGGCACGGAAAGCAAGGGTAAAATTTGTGATTAGTTTTTGAGGAAAGAAAATGCGCCGTATGTTTACCACAGCTCCGAAACCAATACGCGGGGGCTCGGAAAGCTGAGGGTAAAATTTTTTCATTGGCTTTTGAGAAAAAGAAACGCACCGTATCTGCCTTCCACGGCTTCGAAACCAGTAGACCAGGGGCTTGGAAAGCGAAGGGTAAAATTTGTGAATAGGATTTTGAGGAAGGGAAATGCGCCGTATCTGTTTTCCACAGCTCCAAAACCAATACTCGGGGGCTCGGAAAGCAGAGGGTAAACTTTGTTCATTGGTTTATGAGGAAATGAAATGCGCCGTATCAGCCTTCCGCAGCTTCGATATCAGTAGACCGGGGGCTTGGAAAGCAGAGGGTAAAATTTGTGCTTTGGTGTTTGAGGAAAGGAAATGCGCCGTATCTGCCTTCCACAGCTGCGAAACCAGTAGACGGGGGCTTGGAAAGCAGAGGGTAAAATTTGTGTATAGGTTTTTGAGGAAAAGAAATGCGCCGTATCCGCCTTCCACAGCTTCGAAACCAGTAGACCGGGAGCTTGGAAATAAAAGTGTAAAATTTGTGAATAGGTTTTTAGAGGAAGGGAAATGCGCCGTATCTCCCTTCCACAGCTTTGAAACCAGTAGACCGGGGACTTGGAAAGCTGAGGGTGAAATTTGTGCATTGGTTTTTGAGGAAAATAAATGCGCCATATCTGTCTTCCACTGCTTCGAAACCAGTAGACAGGGCGCTCGGAAAGCAAAAGGTAAAATTGGAAATTGGTTTTTGAGAAAAGAAAACGCGCCGTATCTGTCCTCCAAAGCTTCGAAACCAGTAGACCGGGATCTTGGAAAGCAAAGGGTAAAATTTCTGAATAGGTTTTTGAGGAAAGAAAATGCACCGTATCTGTTTTCGACAGCCCCGAAACAATACGCGGGGGCTCGGAAAGCAGAGGGTAAAATTTCTGATTGGTTTTTGAGGAAGGAAAATGCGCCGTTGCTGTCCTCCAAAGCTTCGAAACCAGTAGACCGGGAGCTTGGAAAGCGAAGGGTAAAATTTGTGAATAGGTTTTTGAGGAAACGAAATGCACCATATCTGTTTTCCACAGCCCCGAAACCAATGTGCGGGGGCACGGAAAGCAAGGGTAAAATTTGTGATTAGTTTTTGAGGAAAGAAAATGCGCCGTATGTTTACCACAGCTCCGAAACCAATACGCGGGGGCTCGGAAAGCTGAGGGTAAAATTTTTTCATTGGCTTTTGAGAAAAAGAAACGCGCCGTATCTGCCTTCCACGGCTTCTAAGCCAGTAGACCAGGGGCTTGGAAAGCGAAGGGTAAAATTTGTGAATAGATTTTGAGGAAGGGAAATGCGCCGTATCTGTTTTCCACAGCTCCGAAACCAATACTCGGGGGCTCGGAAAGCAGACGGTAAACTTTGTTCATTGGTTTATGAGGAAATGAAATGCGCCGTATCAGCCTTCCGCAGCTTCGAAATCAGTAGACCGGGGGCTTGGAAAGCAGAGGGTAAAATTTGTGCTTTGGTGTTTGAGGAAAGGAAATGCGCCGTATCTGCCTTCCACAGCTTCGAAACCAGTAGACGGGGGCTTGGAAAGCAGAGGGTAAAATTTGTGTATTGGTTTTTGAGGAAAAGAAATGCGCCGTATCCGCCTTCCACAGCTTCGAAACCAGTAGACCGGGAGCTTGGAAATAAAAGTGTAAAATTTGTGAATAGGTTTTTGAGGAAGGGAAATGCGCCGTATCTCCCTTCCATAGCTTTGAAACCAGTAGACCGGGGACTTGGAAAGCTGAGGGTAAAATTTGTGCATTGGTTTTTGAGGAAAATAAATGCGCCATATCTGTCTTCCACTGCTTCGAAACCAGTAGACAGGGCGCTCGGAAAGCAAAAGGTAAAATTGGAAATTGGTTTCACTTCACTTCACTTCACTTCACTTTAATACCTTAAAGACCCTCGTTAGAGGGTATTACATAAGGGGTGGGGCACAAAGAAATGAAAAACAGAATGAATAACAGATAAGTTGAAAGTTATACAAATATAAGATTATCACTGAGCAAGTACACGCGTGATTTCTTCGATGAACAATGATTGGCATGTGATAGCAGCAAGTTCTCGGGGAAGGCCGTTCCAGTCGTTCGCGGTCCGGGGGAAGAATGATGAAGAAAATGTAGTGGTGCGGGCGCGAGGTCGTGACACTTGCTGCTGATGGCCGGTGCGGAGGGAGATGCGTGGTGGTGGTGGGCAGATGTAGGGTTCCTGTCGTAGCTCAGAGTAAAAAAACTTGTGAAACAAACATAAACTAGCAATGTAGCGGCGATGAGCAAGGGTAGGTAGGCTGGACTGTGATTTGAGGGATGATATGCTGATATCAAAAGAATACGATGAATGAATGAATCTAGTTGCTCGGTTTTGAACTGCTTCAATTGAATTACAGAGATATGCTTGCTTTGGAGACCAGATGGGAGATGCGTATTCTAATTTTGATCTGACTAATGATTTGTATGCGAGGAGCTTGACATGCTGAGGTGCAGAGCGTAGGTGTCGCTTTAAGAATCCTAGTGTTCTGTTGGCGGATGATATGATGTTTGAAATATGCGTATTCCACGTGAGATCATGACAAATATGAACACCAAGGTATTTGTATGATTGGACAGGATCGAGAGGAACGTTTGATATGCTGTATTGGAACAGAAGAGGGTAACGGCGACGATGGAACGACATATGTTTGCATTTACTTGTGTTAAGTGTCATTAGCCATTCACTGCACCAGTCTTGCACATGAGTTAAATTATTTTGAAGGGATTGTTGGTCGAAGGTGTTAGTGACTGTTCTGTAAATAACACAATCATCAGCAAACATCCGAATATGGCAATCTAATTTCTCAGGTAGGTCGTTAATATAAATTAGAAACAAGAGTGGCCCAAGGACGGATCCTTGGGGCACGCCTGAGGAGACTGGTAGGAGGTCAGACATTTGGTTATTGACAACGACTGATTGGAAGCGGTGAGTTAAGAATTCTTTTATCCATGCTAGTATGTCGGGATGCAAGTTTAGGCGAGAGAGTTTTAGAAATAAGTGGTTATGAGGTACCTTGTCAAATGCTTTAGCGAAGTCGAGAAAAATTGCGTCAGTTTGGAGGTTAGCATCAAGGTTGGCATGCAAGTCATGAACGAAAAGTGCTAGTTGACTTTCACATGAGTATCCTTTGCGAAATCCGTGCTGCGATGAGTGAAAAAAATTATTTGAATCCAGAAAGTGCATTGTTAAAGAATAAATGACGTGTTCCATGAGTTTACATGGTATGCTGGTGAGTGATATGGGTCGGTAATTAAGTGGTGAATCTTTGTTACCCGACTTGTGGACCGGAACGACCTTCCCCACTTTCCAGTCATGGGGTATGACACCTGTAGAAAGAGACTGTGAGAACAGCAGGCATAAAAATTTGGCAGAAGTATGGTTAACGTTTTTTAGTACCTTAGTGTTGATTTCGTCAAAGCCGGCAGATGATGACAGTTTTAGTTTATCTATGAGACATGATATGCCGGCCTCAGAGAAAGTAACGGCTGGCATTAAACTTCTTTGGTCATTTGCTGTCTTGAGGGGGGGCGGTTCCTGTTCGTGAGTGAATACAGATGCGAAAGCAGAATTAAATATGTTAGCACACTCGACATCGGAAACAGCACGCCCGGAATCATCAGTTAAGGTAATAGTGCGTATAGATTGCGGATTTAAAAGCTGCCAGAATTTAGTCGGGTTATCTTTAAGTATGTTGTGTAGGTCAGTATGATAAAATGAGCGTTTAGCGTTTTTTACTGTGACCAGGTATGTCTTTTCGGCAGCGTAATATTTTTGCCATGCGTAGTCATTTCCAGTCTGTTTAGCACTGCGGAACAAGCGTTTCTTTTTGTTTTCTAGTCTTCCTAGAGCCTTGGTAAACCATGGTTTCTGTTTGGTTGCGCGGAAGCTGCATTTGGGAACATATTTGTTAGTGAGTTCGTTGATTTTATGAATAAACATCGACCAATTTTCGTGGATGGTTTGTTCCGGGAAAAAGTGCTGAAAAGATGGGAAATAAGCTTCCAACGCCCGGTTTATAGCCTCATAGTTACCTTTGTTATAAAGGGTGATTGTTTTTTTGGAAGTTTCTTTTATTGTTGGAGTGAAGGTAAAAGACGCATGGATGACTTTATGATCACTAATTTCCCGGAGATAAGTAATGGAGTTGAGGCATTCGGGGTGGCTAGATAGTACAAGGTCAAGAATGTTTGCGGTGTCGCCGGCGATGCGTGTAGGCTGGGTTACTAATTGAGTAAGATTAAAATTTAAGCACACATCCACAAACTCCTGTGATTCATACTGTCTAAAAATAGGCTGATAAGGGTTATTCCAATCTATGTCAGGATAGTTAAAATCTCCAAAAAGGAGCACGTGTGCATTAGGGTGTTTTGTTGTAAGTTGGTTCAGAATGTTGTGCAGCTTTCGAGGGAATTCGGGGTTATTTTGGGGGGGCCTATAGCAAACACCAATTAGTATAGACACTGGCGTGGCGCGACAAAGCAGCCATAATATTTCGAGGTCAGATTGGATGTTAATGTGGGAACACTGTAGATGATTGCTGGTAGCGATAAGGACGCCTCCTCCTCGGGGGCCTTTGCGATCGGCACGGAAAAGGTTAAAATTAGGCAAGTTGCACAGAACTTCAGTGTCGCCCACATTATCGGTCAGCCAAGTCTCTGTCAGCACAAGCAGGTTAGAGCCTGTTGAAGATACAAGGCTGGATACACTATCGCACTTTGAAAGCAGACTGCGTATATTAGTATAGATAACCGAAAAAGAAATATTCTGTCGAGGGGAGGTATGGCGAGGATTAGATAAGTGACGACTGTGCGGTGAGCGCTATGCTATTTCTTTCACCATTTCGGTGGCAGCATCAAAAGTGTAGCGTTTTTTGCCGAGAAATAGGGTCTTGTACCGCAAAGAAAACGGTCCGGTTTCTGCTCTTGCAAATGCGACAAGATTTTGGCGGGCTTTTTGAACAGAGCGGGTAAAATCTTCTCCAATGCTATAGTTCGTGTCCTTCAGCATAGGACCTTTGGAAAGGATAGTTTCTTTGGTTTTGAAGGAGACGAATTTTGCTATAATTGGCCGTTGGCGGTCCTCGTTATGGCGTCCCAAGCGATGGGCACGCTCCATCTGACTGGGCTCTAAGGTTAACTTTAACTTATCCTGACAGTGCTTAAGTATTATTTCTTCAGATTCGATGAATGATTCGCGGGGATTGGAATCTGGAAGGCCATAGAATATCAGGTTGTTGCGGCGTGATCTGTTTTCTGTGTCGTCTATTCGGGCCTCAAGGTTAGTAACAAGAGCTGCCGTTCCGGCGGCAATGGAATTGACGGATTCTAGATCAGATTTTAGGGTAGCAATGTCCTGAAAGAGGCTTTCCAGGTCTGCTAGGCGTTTGCTCAGGTCGGAAATGGTTTGATCGACAGAACGCATCTGACCTTTAAGGTCCTGTACATCCGCGATTATTTGGCCTTGACCGGCTGACAACTTCTTGAGTTCAGCAAGAACACTATCAAGTTTGTCCGGACCAGGGTTCATCTCAACATCTCCGGACAAAAGAAGAAGAGATTTTACAACAGAAAAGCATTCACCAGCAATAGAAATGCAACACTGCAGGCTCGGCAGCTGTACCAGGCAACGGTCACTACATTTTTTAGAAAAAAAGGCAGTATGATGGACTAACCTGCGTAGCGAAAACCAGTGGAAGAGGAGGCTGCGACATGGCACAGCTACCGAGCCCACAGAGCGCGGGCGGAAGGCGGTGCTCTTTATATGTTGACAGGGTCGATGTTGTCGCTGGCGGTTGCGCTTGCCATCCGATGTCGAGGGTCCAGGAAGGGAGTGCTCTTTTCACCGACGCATCTGCGCTGCTCAAACCGAATGGTCCGTTGTACCCGGCGCAGAACGGCTGCTCTGGGTCTGGTAGAACAAGCCACGATGTGTCGAAGATGGTTGGAAAGATGAAGGCAAAAGCAGGCGCGAGCACCTGCGTAGCGAAAACCAGTGGATGAGGAGGCTGCGACATGGCACAGCTACCGAGCCCACAGAGCGCGGGCGGAAGGCGGTGCTCTTTATATGTTGACAGGGTCGATGTTGTCGCTGGCGGTTGCGCTTGCCATCCGATGTCGAGGGTCCAGGAAGGGAGTGCTCTTTTCACCGACGCATCTGCGCTGCTCAAACCGAATGGTCCGTTGTACCCGGCGCAGAACGGCTGCTCTGGGTCTGGTAGAACAAGCCACGATGTGTCGAAGATGGTTGGGAAGATGAAGGCAAAGGCAGGCGCGAGCACCTGCGTAGCGAAAACCAGTGGATGAGGAGGCTGCGACATGGCACAGCTACCGAGCCCACCAGAAAAGAAAACGCGCCGTATCTGTCCTCCAAAGCTTCGAAACCAGTAGACCGGGAGCTTGGAAATCAAAGGGTAAACTTTGTGAATAGGTTTTTGAGGAAAGGAAATGCACTGTATCTGTTTTCCGCAGCCCCGAAACCAATAAGCAGGGGCTCAAAAATCAGAGGGTAAAATTAGTTCATTTGTTTATGAGGAAATGAAAACCGCCGTATCAGCCTTCCGCAGCTTCGAAATCAGTAGACCGGGGGCTTGGAAAGCAGAGGGTAAAATTTGTGCTTTGGTGTTTGAGGAAAGGAAATGCGCCGTATCTGAATTCCACAGCTTCGAAACAAGTAGACGGGGGCTTGGAAAGCAGAGGGTAAAATTTGTGTATTGGTTTTTGAGGAAAAGAAATGCGCCGTATCCGCCTTCCACAGCTTCGAAACCAGTAGACCGGGAGCTTGGAAACCAAAGGGTAAAATTTGTGAATAGGTTTTTGAGGAAGGGAAATGCACCGTATCTGTCCACCAAAGCTTCGAAAGCAGTAGACCGGAAGCTTAGAAAGCAAAGGGTAAAATATGTGAATCGGGTTTTGAGGAAAGTAAATTCACTGTATCTGTTTTCCCCAGCCCCGAGACCAATACGCGGGGGCTCGGAAAGCAAGGGTAAAATTTGTGATTGGTTTTTGAGGAAAGAAAATGCGAAGTATGTTTACCACAGCTCCGAAACCAATACCCGGGGGCTCGGAAAGCTGAGGGTAAAATTTTTTCATTGGTTTTTGAGGAAAAGACACGCGCCGTATCTGCCTTCCTCAGCTTCGAAACCAGTAGACCAGGGGCTTGGAAAGCAAAGGGTAAAATTTGTGAATAGGTGTTTGAGGAAGGTAAATGCGCCGTATCTGTTTTCCACAGCTCCGAAACCAATACTCGGGGGCTCGGAAAGCAGAGGGTAAACTTTGTTCATTGGTTTATGAGGAAATGAAATGCGCCGTATCAGCCTTCCGCAGCTTTGAAATCAGTAGACCGGGGGCTTGGAAAGCAGAGGGTAAAATTTGTGCTTTGGGGTTTGAGGAAAGGAAATTCGCCATATCTCCCTTCCACAGCTTCGAAACCAGTAGACCGGGGGCTTGGAATGCAGAGGGTAAAATTTGTGCATTGGTTATTGAGGAAAAGAAATGCGCCGTATCTGCCGTCCACAGCTTCGAAACCAGTAGACCGGAAGCTTGGAAAGCAAAGGGTAAAATTTCTGAATAGGTTTTTGTGGAAAGGAAACGCGCCGTATCTGTTTTCCACAGCACAGAACCCAATACGCGGGGGCACGGAAAGCAGAGGGTAAAACTTGTGATTGGTTTTCGAGGAAAGAAAATGCGCCGTATCTGTCCTCCAAAGCTTAGAAACCAGTAGACCGGGAGCTTGGAAAGCAGAGGGTAAAATTTGTGATTGGTTTTTGAGGAAAAGAAATTCGCCGTGTCTGCCTTCCACAGCTTCGAAATCAATAGACCGGGAGCTTGGAAGGAAGAGGGTTAAATTTGTGAATAGGTTTTTTGAGGAAAGGAAATGCACCGTATCTGTTTTCCACAGCCCCAAAACCAATACGCTATGGCTCGGAAAGCGGGGGGTAAACTTTGTTCAATAGTTTATGAGGAAATGAAATGCGCCGTATCTGTCTTCCACAGCTTCGAAATCAGTAGACCGGGGGCTTGGAAAAGAGACGGTAAAATTTGTGGATTGGTTTTTGAGGAAAGGAATTGCGCCGTGTCTGCCTTCCACAGCTTCGAAACCAGTAGACCGGGAGCTTGGAAAGCCAAGGGTAAAATATGTGAATCGGTTTTTGAGGAAAGGAAATTCACTGTATCTGTTTTCCACAGCCCCGAGACCAATACGCGGGGGCTCGGAAAGCAGAGGGTAAAATTTGTGTTTGGTTTTTGAGGAAATGAAATTCGCCGTATCTGCCTTCCACAGCTTCGAAACCAATACGCGGGGGCTCGGAAAGCAGAGGGTAAAATTTGTGATTGTTTTTTGAGGACAGCAAATGCGCTGTATCTGCCTCCACAGCTTCGAAACCAGTAGACCGGGGACTTGGAAAGCAGAGGGTAAAATTTGTGCATTGGTTTTTGAGGAAAAGAAATGCACCGTATCTGCCTTCCACAGCTTCGAAACCAGTAGACCGGGGGCTTAGAAAAGAGACGGTAAAATTTGTGCATTGGTTTTTGAGGAAAGGAAATGCGCCGTATCTGCCCTCCACAGCTTCGAAACGAGTAAACCGGGAGCTTGGAAAGCAAAGGATAAAATGTGTGAATAGAATTTTGAGGAAAGGAAATCAACTGTATCTGTTTTCCACAGCCCCGAAACCAATACGCGGGGGCTCGTAAAGCAGAGGGCAAAATTTTTGATTGGTTTTTGAGGAAGGGAAATGCGCCGTATCTGTTTTCCCCAGCTCCGAAACCAATACACGGGGGCTCGGAAAGCTGAGGATATAATTGGTGAATAGGTTTTTGAGGAAAGGAAATGCGCCGTATCTGTTTTCCACAGCCCAGAAACCAATACGCGGAGGTACGGAAAGCAGAGGGTAAAATTTGTGATTGGTTTTTGAGCAAAGGAAATGCGCTGTATCCGTCCTCCGAAGCTTCGAAACCAGTAGACCGGGAGCTTGGAAATGAAAGGGTAAACTTTGTGAATAGGTTTTTGAGGAAAGGAAATGCACCGTATCGGTTTTCCGCAGCCCCGAAACCAATAAGCAGGGGCTCAAAAATCAGAGGGTAAAATTAGTTCATTGGTTTATGAGGAAGTAAAATGCGCTGTATCTGCCTTCTACAGCTTCGAAATTAGTAGACCGGGGGCTTGGAAAACAGACGGTAAAATTTGTTCATTAGTTTTTTAGGAAAGGAAATGCGCTGTATCTGCCTTCCACGGCTTCGAAACCAGCAGAGTGTAAAATTAGTGCATTGGTTTCTGTTGTGTCCCCTTATTGCTTTTGTGTGTGTGCGCCCTCGCATCCTCCTCCTAACGACCACTCGCATCCTCCTCCTAACGACCACTTGCCCTTCGTCGCACGCTGTCGCCAGATGCCCCCCCCCCCCCACGGTGCGGCCCCGCACCCTCCTCCTGTTCTGGGAAGCCACTCCCTCCCGTGGACGCTTCTCCGCTCCCTCCTTTCTTCGGGCGGCCAGTTCGGCTCCTGCCTCGGTCGACGCTGGTCGCACCCTCATCGGCTTTAAATAAACGAAGTCTTAAAGTACCGTGTGCGTCTTTCGCTGCATTCAACACAGCGACCGGACACGACAGTTTCTGAGGAAAGAAAATGCGCCGTATCAGTCCTACAAAGCTTCGAAACCAGGAGACCGGGATCTTGGAAAGCAAAGGGTTAAATTTGTGAATAGGACTTTGAGGAAAGTAAATGCACTGTATCTGTTTTCCGCAGCCCCGAAACCAATACGCGGAGGCTCGTAAAGCAGAGGGTAAAATTTGTGACTGGTTTTTGAGGAAGGGAAATGCGCCGTATCTGTTTTCCACAGCTCCGAAACCAATACGCGGGGCTCGGAAAGCAGAGGGTATAATTTGTAAATAGGTTTTTGAGGAAAGGAAATGCGCCATATCTGTTTTCACAGCCCAGAAACCAATACGCAGGGGCACAGAAAGCAGACGGTAAAATTTCTGATTGGTTTTCGAGGATAGGAAATGCGCCGTATCTGTCCTCCAAAGCGTCGAAACAAGTAGACCGGGAGCTTGGAAATCAAAGTTTAAAATTTGTGAATCGGTTTTTGAGGAAGGGAAATGCGCCGTATCTGTCTTCCACAGCTTCGAAACCAGTAGACAGGGGGCTCGGAAAGCAAAAGGTAAAATTGGAAATTGGTTTTTGACAAAAGAAAACGCGCCGTATCTGTCCTCCAAAGCTTCGAAACCAGTAGACCGGGAGCTTGGGAAGCAAAGGGTCAAATTTCTGAATAGGTTTTTGAGGAAAGGAAATGCACCATATCTGTTTTCCACAGCCCAGAAACTAATGCGCGGGGGCACGGAAAGCAAGGGTAAAATTTGTGATTAGTTTTTGAGGAAAGAAAATGCGCCGTATGTTTACCACAGCTCCGAAACCAATACGCGGGGGCTCGGAAAGCTGAGGGTAAAATTTTTTCATTGGCTTTTGAGAAAAAGAAACGCGCCGTATCTGCCTTCCACGGCTTCGAAACCAGTAGACCAGGGCCTTGGAAAGCGAAGGGTAAAATTTGTGAATAGGTTTTTGAGGAAGGGAAATGCGCCGTATCTGTTTTCCACAGCACCGAAACCACAGCTCCGACGAATCAGCCTTCCGCAGCTTCGAAATCAGTAGACCGGGGGCTTGGAAAGCAGAGGCTAAAATTTGTGAATAGGTTTTTGAGGAAGGGAAATGCGCCGTATCTGTCCACCAAAGCTTCGAAAGCAGCAGACCGGAAGCTTGGAAAGCAAAGGGTAAAATATGTGAATCGGTTTTTGAGGAAAGGAAATTCACTGTATCTGTTTTCCACAGCCCCGAGACCAATACGCGGAGGCTCGGAAAGCAAGGGTAAAATTTGTGACTGGTTTTTGAGGAAGGGAAATGCGCCGTATCTGTTTTCCACAGCTCCGAAACCAATACGTGGGGGCTCGGAAAGCTGAGGGTAAAATTTTTTCATTGGTTTTTGAGGAAAAGAAACGCGCCGTAACTGCCTTCCTCAGCTTCGAAACCAGTAGACCAGCTTCGAAATCAGTAGACCGGGGGCTTGGAAAAGAGACGGTAAAATTTGTGGATTGGTTTTTGAGGAAAGGAATTGCGCCGTGTCTGCCTTCCACAGCTTCGAAACCAGTAGACCGGGAGCTTGGAAAGCCAAGGGTAAAATATGTGAATCGGTTTTTGAGGAGAGGAAATTCACTGTATCTGTTTTCCACAGCCCCGAGACCAATACGCGGGGGCTCGGAAAGCAGAGGGTAAAATTTGTGCATTGGTTCTTGAGGAAAGGAAATGCGCCGTATCTGCCCTCCACAGCTTCGAAACGAGTAAACCGGGAGCTTGGAAAGCAAAGGATAAAATTTGTGAATAGAATTTTGAGGAAAGGAAATCAACTGTATCTGTTTTCCACAGCCCCGAAACCAATACGCGGGGGCTCGTAAAGCAGAGGGCAAAATTTTTGATTGGTTTTTGAGGAAGGGAAATGCGCCGTATCTGTTTTCCACAGCTCCGAAACCAATACACGGGGGCTCGGAAAGCAGAGGATATAATTGGTGAATAGGTTTTTGAGGAAAGGAAATGCGCCGTATCTGTTTTCCACAGCCCAGAAACCAATACGCGGAGGTACGGAAAGCAGAGGGTAAACTTTGTGATTGGTTTTTGAGGAAAGGAAATTCGCCGTATCTGTCCTCCGAAGCTTCGAAACCAGTAGACCGGGAGCTTGGAAATCAAAGGGTAAACTTTGTGAATAGGTTTTTGAGGAAAGGAAATGCACTGTATCTGTTTTCCGCAGCCCCGAAACCAATAAGCAGGGGCTCAAAAATCAGAGGGTAAAATTAGTTCATTTGTTTATGAGGAAATGAAAACCGCCGTATCAGCCTTCCGCAGCTTCGAAATCAGTAGACCGGGGGCTTGGAAAGCAGAGGGTAAAATTTGTGCTTTGGTGTTTGAGGAAAGGAAATGCGCCGTATCTGAATTCCACAGCTTCGAAACAAGTAGACGGGGGCTTGGAAAGCAGGGGGTAAAATTTGTGTATTGGTTTTTGAGGAAAAGAAATGCGCCGTATCCGCCTTCCACAGCTTCGAAACCAGTAGACCGGGAGCTTGGAAACCAAAGGGTAAAATTTGTGATTAGTTTTTGAGGAAAGGAAATGCACCGTATCTGTTTTCCGCAGCCCCGAAACCAATAAGCAGGGGCTCAAAAATCAGAGGGTAAAATTAGTTCATTGGTTTATGATGAAGTGAAATGAGCTGTATCTGCCTTCTACAGCTTCGAAATTAGTAGACCGGGGGCTTGGAAAACAGACGGTAAAATTTGTTCATTAGTTTTTTAGGAAAGGAAATGCGCTGTATCTGCCTTCCACGGGTTCGAAACCAGCAGAGGGTAAAATTAGTGCATTGGTTTCTGTTGTGTCCCCTTATTGCTTTTGTGTGTGTGCGCCCTCGCATCCTCCTCCTAACGACCACTCGCATCCTCCTCCTAACGACCACTTGCCCTTCGTCGCACGCTGTCGCCAGATGCCCCCCCCCACGGTGCGCCCCCGCACCCTCCTCCTGTTCTGGGAAGCCACTCCCTCCCGTGGACGCTTCTCCGCTCCCTCCTTTCTTCGGGCGGCCAGTTCGGCTCCTGCCTCGGTCGACGCTGGTCGCACCCTCATCGGCTTTAAATAAACGAAGTCTTAAAGTACCGTGTGCGTCTTTCGCTGCATTCAACACAGCGACCGGACACGACAGTGGCGACGAGAAAGTGGATTCGACCCGCGCTACGCAACGCTATTGACAAGCCATGGCTACGCGAGGGTTTCCCAATCAGATACCAGAGTTCAACGGCTCATCGTGGTCATCGTGGGTTGGACGCCTTCAGTTCTACTTTGAAGCTAACAACATCACAGACCCAGCCTTGAAGAGGGCCAACCTGCTGACGCTGTGCGGGGAGCAGACCTACGATACTGTCTGCGCCCTTATTCAGCCAAGCACACCAGCGGCAGTGTCTTACGACGACATCGTAAAAGCGCTGCAAAAGCACTACGACCCAAGGCCATCCGAGGTCTACAGCCGGGCTCGCTTCCAACGACGAGATCAACTGGGAGGAGAAACTGTGAGCGCCTACGTAGCCGCGCTCAAGAAGCTCGCTGCCGACTGCAATTTTGGAACGCTGTCGACAACAGCTACCGGGCAGGAGGGAGACGCAGCTTCTTCTGCTAACACCACCATGCTTCCCTTGGACGTGATGTTACGCGACAGATTTGTGTGCGGACTGAGTGACGAGTCACTGCAGCAGCGCCTGTTCGCTGAGAAGGACCTCACATTCAGCAAAGCTTACGACATCGCCGTTCGAGCGGAGAGCGCCGGTCACCAGCAGAGAGGGATTCGCCGGAACACCGAGCCGGTACACCAGACAAGCAACCAGGTGCGCAAGCCTTCTGTTGTTGTAAAATCGGTCAAAAAGGCACAACGCTGCTGGCGGTGTGACGACCAACACAACCCCCACGGATGTCGATTCCAGTCAGCCACGTGTAATTTTTGCCACAAGCGAGGGCATATCGAAAGAGCATGCATTACGAAACGGAGACTTGCCAAGATAAAGTCACCTTCCCAGCCTAATCACAGCGTCAACGCCTCAGAGAATACGCCGCTATCTGATCTCCATGGAACAACATCAGCAACACCATCTGTGTTGTACGACCTGAACACCATGAATCTCGGCACGCGACCGAAGATTTTTACAGAAGTAAGCGTACATCACCAGCTGATTAAGTTCGAGGTGGACTCCGGCGCAGCCTGTACTCTGATCAGTGAGGACACGTTCCGAACTTCATGGCCATCTGACGCACCCGCCCTGCAACAAGACGACACGCACCTGCGAACGTGGTCAGGACAGAATCTGCCACTATTGGGCTCTGCCAACGTGCAGGTTAACTACAACGGCCAGACCCATACGCTACCTCTGCTTGTTGTGAAGGGCACAGGATCAAGCCTTCTAGGGAGAAACTGGTTTTCTCCACTAGGCGTGATGACATGCGGCATACACCAGACGCCGAGCCAGAACATGGTTGAGCAACTGCAAGAGAAATACGAAAGAGTATTCTCGGAAGAGATTCCAGGAAACGAAGGGCCCCCGGTCACACTGGAGTTGTTGGACAACGCGCAACCCAAATTTCTGAAGGCCAGGCCGGTGCCGTTTGCTCTCCGAGATTCAGTTGAAAAAGAGTTGGACAAACTGGAGCAGCAAGGTGTCATCGAGCCGACGCAGCATTCCATCAAACTCTCAGCGTACGACTACGCTCTGGTCTACCGCAATGGGAGTAAACATCAAAACGCCGATGCGCTAAGCCGTCTGCCACTAGACGCAACTGTTGACGAACCATTTCCACCAGGAGACGTTCTGATGTTCGAAGCACTGCCAGAACCTCCGCTTACAGCAGGCACAGTTGCAGCATCTACGCAGAAGTGCGCAGCTCTCCGGCTAGTTTACACAGCTGTTCAACAAGGCAACGTGCATAAACTCAAAGGGGACAACTTCGACGCTTACCGCAGGCGAGCTACAGAGTTGAGCACCCATCGCGGCGGCATCATATTTGGGTCCCGAGTTGTGATGCCGAGAGAACTACGCGCACAAGCTATGTCTCTCATCCACGCCGGACATCGGAGCATCGTTCCAATGAAAAAGTGTGCCAGAAGCTACATGTGGTGGCCTGGCATTGACAACGACATCGAAACAGTGGTGCGAGAATGCAAGCCTTGCCAGAGCAGCCGGAGCGCCCCGCCGAAAGCTCCTTTCCCAGAATGGGAAAAGCCAGACACACCATGGCACACACTGCACATTGATTTTGCAGGACCAATTGAGGGCTGCACTTTCCTTGTGGTCGTAGATGCCTACACAAAGTGGCTTGAGATAAGGCAAATGGGACAGACGACTTCGGCAGCAGTCATTGACAACCTCCGATCACTATTTGCAACGTTCGGCCTGCCGCGCAAGTTAGTGTCGGACAACGGAACACCGTTTGTGTCTGCGGAGATCCTCAAGTTTTATCGCGACAACGGGATCTCATCAGTTACATCGGCCCCCTACCACCCAGCGACAAACGGACAAGCCGAGCGCTACGTAGCCGAGCTAAAACGCGCCCTTGAAAGAGATCAGACAGGCTCGCTGCAGCGCCGCCTTGCGCGCTTTCTCTTCAAGCAGCACACGACGGTTCAGAGCACAACAGGCGAGACCCCCTCGAATATGATGTTCGAGCGTGAAATGCGAACCCAGCTCACAGCCATCCTCCCCGAGCCAAAGGCAGAGACGTTCCGGGAAGAAAAAGCAATTCCGCGCTGCGGCACGCTTAATGAGGGGCAGCGCGTCCTCGCCCGACAGTTTCTGAAAAAGCCACGCTGGGAGGAAGCTACAATTGTCAGACGCTTAGGCCTGCGCTCTTGGCTCGTCAACATACATGGCACAGTAGCACGCCGACATCTCAACCAGCTGCGTAGATTTACGACGCCGTCTGAGAGCTGTCCGCCAGCGGAGAGAACACGTGCACCATCTTCCCACATAGCCTGGCACCTCTTCCCGGAAGAAGAGACTTCGCCCAGGACAGACCTAGGAGACACAGCGAACAACAGCCAGCCTACAAGTGTTTCTCCCCCGAGCGCACAAAGCCAGCGCGCCTCCACGCGTGAGCGCCGAGCCCCTGCACGATACCAGGCAACTTTCTAAGGGGGAAGGAAGTGTTGTGTCCCCTTATTGCTTTTGTGTGTGTGCGCCCTCGCATCCTCCTCCTAACGACCACTCGCATCCTCCTCCTAACGACCACTTGCCCTTCGTCGCACGCTGTCGCCAGATGCCCCCCCCCCCCCCCCCCACGGTGCGCCCCCGCACCCTGCTCCTGTTCTGGGAAGCCACTCCCTCCCGTGGACGCTTCTCCGCTCCCTCCTTTCTTCGGGCGGCCAGTTCGGCTCCTGCCTCGGTCGACGCTGGTCGCACCCTCATCGGCTTTAAATAAACGAAGTCTTAAAGTACCGTGTGCGTCTTTCGCTGCATTCAACACAGCGACCGGACACGACAGTTTCTGAGGAAAGAAAATGCGCCGTATCAGTCCTACAAAGCTTCGAAACCAGGAGACCGGGATCTTGGAAAGCAAAGGGTAAAATTTGTGAATAGGATTTTGAGGAAAGTAAATGCACTGTATCTGTTTTCCGCAGCCCCGAAACCAATACGCGGAGGCTCGTAAAGCAGAGGGTAAAATTTGTGACTGGTTTTTGAGGAAGGGAAATGCGCCGTATCTGTTTTCCACAGCTCCGAAACCAATACGCGGGGCTCGGAAAGCAGAGGGTATAATTTGTAAATAGGTTTTTGAGGAAAGGAAATGCGCCATATCTGTTTTCACAGCCCAGAAACCAATACGCAGGGGCACAGAAAGCAGACGGTAAAATTTCTGATTGGTTTTCGAGGATAGGAAATGCGCCGTATCTGTCCTCCAAAGCGTCGAAACAAGTAGACCGGGAGCTTGGAAATCAAAGTTTAAAATTTGTGAATCGGTTTTTGAGGAAGGGAAATGCGCCGTATCTGTCTTCCACAGCTTCGAAACCAGTAGACAGGGGGCTCGGAAAGCAAAAGGTAAAATTGGAAATTGGTTTTTGAGAAAAGAAAACGCGCCGTATCTGTCCTCCAAAGCTTCGAAACCAGTAGACCGGGAGCTTGGGAAGCAAAGGGTCAAATTTCTGAATAGGTTTTTGAGGAAAGGAAATGCACCATATCTGTTTTCCACAGCCCAGAAACTAATGCGCGGGGGCACGGAAAGCAAGGGTAAAATTTGTGATTAGTTTTTGAGGAAAGAAAATGCGCCGTATGTTTACCACAGCTCCGAAACAATACGCGGGGGCTCGGAAAGCTGAGGGTAAAATTTTTTCATTGGCTTTTGAGAAAAAGAAACGCGCCGTATCTGCCTTCCACGGCTTCGAAACCAGTAGACCAGGGCCTTGGAAAGCGAAGGGTAAAATTTGTGAATAGGTTTTTGAGGAAGGGAAATGCGCCGTATCTGTTTTCCACAGCACCGAAACCACAGCTCCGACGAATCAGCCTTCCGCAGCTTCGAAATCAGTGGACCGGGGGCTTGGAAAGCTGAGGGTAAAATTTGTGAATAGGTTTTTGAGGAAGGGAAATGCGCCGTATCTGTCCACCAAAGCTTCGAAAGCAGCAGACCGGAAGCTTGGAAAGCTAAGGGTAAAATATGTGAATCGGTTTTTGAGGAAAGGAAATTCACTGTATCTGTTTTCCACAGACCCGAGACCAATACGCGGAGGATCGGAAAGCAAGGGTAAAATTTGTGACTGGTTTTTGAGGAAGGGAAATGCGCCGTATCTGTTTTCCACAGCTCCGAAACCAATACGTGGGGGCTCGGAAAGCTGAGGGTAAAATTTTTTCATTGGTTTTGAGGAAAAGAAACGCGCCGTAACTGCCTTCCTCAGCTTCGAAACCAGTAGACCAGCTTCGAAATCAGTAGACCGGGGGCTTGGAAAAGAGACGGTTTAAATTTGTGGATTGGTTTTTGAGGAAAGGAATTGCGCCGTGTCTGCCTTCCACAGCTTCGAAACCAGTAGACCGGGAGCTTGGAAAGCCAAGGGTAAAATATGTGAATCGGTTTTTGAGGAAAGGAAATTCACTGTATCTGTTTTCCACAGCCCCGAGACCAATACGCGGGGGCTCGGAAAGCAGAGGGTAAAATTTGTGCATTGGTTCTTGAGGAAAGGAAATGCGCCGTATCTGCCCTCCACAGCTTCGAAACGAGTAAACCGGGAGCTTCGAAAGCAAAGGATAAAATTTGTGAATAGAATTTTGAGGAGAGGAAATCAACTGTATCTGTTTTCCACAGCCCCGAAACCAATACGCGGGGGCTCGTAAAGCAGAGGGCAAAATTTTTGATTGGTTTTTGAGGAAGGGAAATGCGCCGTATCTGTTTTCCACAGCTCCGAAACCAATACACGGGGGCTCGGAAAGCAGAGGATATAATTGGTGAATAGGTTTTTGAGGAAAGGAAATGCGCCGTATCTGTTTTCCACAGCCCAGAAACCAATACGCGGAGGTACGGAAAGCAGAGGGTAAAATTTGTGATTGGTTTTTGAGGAAAGGAAATTCGCCGTATCTGTCCTCCGAAGCTTCGAAACCAGTAGACCGGGAGCTTGGAAATCAAAGGGTAAACTTTGTGAATAGGTTTTTGAGGAAAGGAAATGCACTGTATCTGTTTTCCGCAGCCCCGAAACCAATAAGCAGGGGCTCAAAAATCAGAGGGTAAAATTAGTTCATTTGTTTATGAGGAAATGAAAACCGCCGTATCAGCCTTCCGCAGCTTCGAAATCAGTAGACCGGGGGCTTGGAAAGCAGAGGGTAAAATTTGTGCTTTGGTGTTTGAGGAAAGGAAATGCGCCGTATCTGAATTCCACAGCTTCGAAACAAGTAGACGGGGGCTTGGAAAGCAGGGGGTAAAATTTGTGTATTGGGTTTTGAGGAAAAGAAATGCGCCGTATCCGCCTTCCACAGCTTCGAAACCAGTAGACCGGGAGCTTGGAAACCAAAGGGTAAAATTTGTGAATAGGTTTTTGAGGAAGGGAAATGCACCGTATCTGTCCACCAAAGCTTCGAAAGCAGTAGACCGGAAGCTTGGAAAGCAAAGGGTAAAATATGTGAATCGGTTTTTGAGGAAAGTAAATTCACTGTATCTGTTTTCCCCAGCCCCGAGACCAATACGCGGGGGCTCGGAAAGCAAGGGTAAAATTTGTGATTGGTTTTTGAGGAAAGAAAATGCGAAGTATGTTTACCACAGCTCCGAAACCAATACGCGGGGGCTCGGAAAGCTGAGGGTAAAATTTTTTCATTGGTTTTTGAGGAAAAGACACGCGCCGTATCTGCCTTCCTCAGCTTCGAAACCAGTAGACCAGGGGCTTGGAAAGCAAAGGGTAAAATTTGTGAATAGGTGTTTGAGGAAGGTAAATGCGCCGTATCTGTTTTCCACAGCTCCGAAACCAATACTCGGGGGCTCGGAAAGCAGAGGGTAAACTTTGTTCATTGGTTTATGAGGAAATGAAATGCGCCGTATCAGCCTTCCGCAGCTTTGAAATCAGTAGGCCGGGGGCTTGGAAAGCAGAGGGTAAAATTTGTGCTTTGGGGTTTGAGGAAAGGAAATGCGCCATATCTCCCTTCCACAGCTTCGAAACCAGTAGACCGGGGGCTTGGAATGCAGAGGGTAAAATTTGTGCATTGGTTATTGAGGAAAAGAAATGCGCCGTATCTGCCGTCCACAGCTTCGAAACCAGTAGACCGGAAGCTTGGAAAGCAAAGGGTAAAATTTGTGAATAGGTTTTTGAGGAAAGGAAACGCGCCGTATCTGTTTTCCACAGCACAGAACCCAATACGCGGGGGCACGGAAAGCAGAGGGTAAAACTTGTGATTGGTTTTCGAGGAAAGAAAATGCGCCGTATCTGTCCTCCAAAGCTTAGAAACCAGTAGACCGGGAGCTTGGAAAGCAGAGGGTAAAATTTGTGATTGGTTTTTGAGGAAAAGAAATGCGCCGTGTCTGCCTTCCACAGCTTCGAAATCAGTAGACCGGGAGCTTGGAAGGAAGAGGGTTAAATTTGTGAATAGGTTTTTTGAGGAAAGGAAATGCACCGTATCTGTTTTCCACAGCCCCAAAACCAATACGCTATGGCTCGGAAAGCGGGGGGTAAACTTTGTTCAATAGTTTATGAGGAAATGAAATGCGCCGTATCTGTCTTCCACAGCTTCGAAATCAGTAGACCGGGGGCTTGGAAAAGAGACGGTAAAATTTGTGGATTGGTTTTTGAGGAAAGGAATTGCGCCGTGTCTGCCTTCCACAGCTTCGACACCAGTAGACCGGGAGCTTGGAAAGCCAAGGGTAAAATATGTGAATCGGTTTTTGAGGAAAGGAAATTCACTGTATCTGTTTTCCACAGCCCCAAGACCAATACGCGGGGGCTCGGAAAGCAGAGGGTAAAATTTGTGTTTGGTTTTTGAGGAAATGAAATTCGCCGTATCTGCCTTCCACAGCTTCGAAACCAATACGCGGGGGCTCGGAAAGCAGAGGGTAAAATTTGTGATTGTTTTTTGAGGACAGCAAATGCGCTGTATCTGCCTCCACAGCTTCGAAACCAGTAGACCGGGGACTTGGAAAGCAGAGGGTAAAATTTGTGCATTGGTTTTTGAGGAAAAGAAATGCGCCGTATCTGCCTTCCACAGCTTCGAAACCAGTAGACCGGGGGCTTAGAAAAGAGACGGTAAAATTTGTGCATTGGTTTTTGAAGAAAGGAAATGCGCCGTATCTGCCCTCCACAGCTTCGAAACGAGTAAACCGGGAGCTTGGAAAGCAAAGGATAAAATTTGTGAATAGATTTTTGAGGAAAGGAAATCAACTGTATCTGTTTTCCACAGCCCCGAAACCAATACGCGGGGGCTCGTAAAGCAGAGGGCAAAATTTTTGATTGGTTTTTGAGGAAGGGAAATGCGCCGTATCTGTTTTCCCCAGCTCCAAAACCAATACACGGGGGCTCGGAAAGCAGAGGGTAAACTTTGTTCATTGGTTTATGAGGAAATGAAATGCGCCGTATCAGCCTTCCGCAGCTTTGAAATCAGTAGACCGGGCGCTTGGAAAGCAGAGGGTAAAATTTCTGCTTTGGGATTTGAGGAAAGGAAATACGCTATATCTCCCTTCCACAGCTTCGAAACCAGTAGACCGGGGGCTTGGAATGCAGAGGGTAAAATTTGTGCATTGGTTATTGAGGAAAAGAAATGCGCCGTATCTGCCGTCCACAGCTTCGAAACCAGTAGACCGGAAGCTTGGAAAGCAAAGGGTGAAATTTGTGAATAGGTTTTTGAGGAAAGGAAACGCGCCGTATCTGTTTTCCACAGCACAGAACCCAATACGCGGGGGCACGGAAAGCAGAGGGTAAAACATGTGATTGGTTTTCGAGGAAAGAAAATGCGCCGTATCTGTCCTCCAAAGCTTCGAAACCAGTAGACCGGGAGCTCTGAAAGCAGAGGGTAAAATTTGTGATTGGTTTTTGAGGAAAAGAAATCCGCCGTGTCTGCCTTCCACAGCTTCGAAATCAGTAGACCGGGAGCTTGGAAGGAAGAGGGTTAAATTTGTGAATAGGTTCTTTGAGGAAAGGAAATGCACCGTATCTGTTTTCCACAGCCCCAAAACCAATACGCTATGGCTCGGAAAGTTGGGGGTAAACTTTGTTCAGTACATTATGAGGAAATGAAATGCGCTGTATCTGTCTTCCACAGCTTCGAAATCAGTAGACCGGGAGCTTGGAAAAGAGACGGTAAAATTTGTGGATAGGTTTTTGAGGAAAGGAATTGCGCCGTGTCTGCCTTCCACAGCTTCGAAACCAGTAGATCGGGAGCTTGGAAAGCCAAGGGTAAAATATGTGAATCGGTTTTTGAGGAAAGGAAACTCACTGTATCTGTTTTCCACAGCCCCGAGACCAATACGCGGGGGCTCGGAAAGCAGAGGGTAAAATTTGGGTTTGGTTTTTGAGGAAATGAAATTCGCCGTATCTGCCTTCCACAGCTTCGAAACCAATACGCGGGGGCTCGGAAAGCCGAGGGTAAAATTTGTGATTGTTTTTTGAGGACAGGAAATGCGCTGTATCTGCCTCCACAGCTTCGAAACCAGTAGACCGGGGACTTGGAAAGCAAAGGGTAAAATTTGTGCATTGGTTTTTGAGGAAAAGAAATGCGCCGTATCTGCCTTCCACAGCTTCGAAACCAGTAGACCGGGGGCTTGGAAAAGAGACGGTAAAATTTGTGCATTGGTTTTTGAGGAAAGGAAATGCGCCGTATCTGCCCTCCACAGCTTCGAAACGAGTAAACGAGGAGCTTGGAAAGCAAAGAATAAAATTTGTGAATAGAATTTTGAGGAAAGGAAATCAACTGTATCTGTTTTCCACAGCCCCGAAACCAATACGCGGGGGCTCGTAAAGGAGAGGGCAAAATTTTTGATTGGTTTTTGAGGAAGGGAAATGCGCCGTATCTGTTTTCCACAGCTCCGAAACCAATACACGGGGGCTCGGAAAGCAGAGGATGTAATTGGTGAATAGGGTTTTTGAGGAAAGGAAATGCGCCGTATCTGTTTTCCACAGCCCAGAAACCAATACGCGGAGGTACGGAAAGCAGAGGGTAAAATTCGTGATTGGTTTTTGAGGAAAGGAAATGCGCCGTATCTATCCTCCGAAGCTTCGAAACCAGTAGACCGGGAGCTTGGAAATCAAAGGGTAAACTTTGTGAATAGGTTTTTGAGGAAAGGAAATGCGCCGTATCTGTTTTCCCCAGCTCCGAAACCAATACACGGGGCTCGGAAAGCAGAGGATATAATTGGTGAATAGGTTTTTGAGGAAAGGAAATGCGCCGTATCTGTTTTCCACAGCCCAGAAACCAATACGCGGAGGTAAGGAAAGCAGAGGGTAAAATTTGTGCTTTGGTGTTTGAGGAAAGGAAATGCGCCGTATCTGAATTCCACAGCTTCGAAAGAAGTAGACGGGGGCTTGGAAAGCAGAGGGTAAAATTTTTTCATTGGTTTTTGAGGAAAAGACACGCGCCGTATCTGCCTTTCTCAGCTTCAAAAAACCAGTAGACCAGGGGCTTGGAAAGCAAAGGGTAAAATTTGTGAATAGGTGTTTGAGGAAGGTAAATGCGCCGTATCTGTTTTCCACAGCTCCGAAACCAATACTCGGGGGCTCGGAAAGCAGAGGGTAAACTTTGTTCATTGGTTTATGAGGAAATGAAATGCGCCGTATCAGCCTTCCGCAGCTTTGAAATCAGTAGACCGGGCGCTTGGAAAGCAGAGGGTAAAATTTGTGCTTTGGGGTTTGAGGAAACGAAATGCGCCATATCTCCCTTCCACAGCTTCGAAACCAGTAGACCGGGGGCTTGGAATGCAGAGGGTAAAATTTGTGCATTGGTTATTAAGGAAAAGAAATGCGCCGTATCTGCCGTCCACAGCTTCGAAACCAGTAGACCGGAAGCTTGGAAAGCAAAGGGTAAAATTTGTGTATAGGTTTTTGAGGAAAGGAAACGCGCCGTATCTGTTTTCCACAGCACAGAACCCAATACGCGGGGGCACGGAAAGCAGAGGGTAAAACTTGTGATTGGTTTTCGAGGAAAGAAAATGCGCCGTATCTGTCCTCCAAAGCTTCGAAACCAGTAGACCGGGAGCTCTGAAAGCAGAGGGTAAAATTTGTGATTGGTTTTTGACGAAAAGAAATCCGCCGTGTCTGCCTTCCACAGCTTCGAAATCAGTAGACCGGGAGCTTGGAAGGAAGAGGGTTAAATTTGTGAATAGGTTCTTTGAGGAAAGGAAATGCACCGTATCTGTTTTCCACAGCCCCAAAACCAATACGCTATGGCTCGGAAAGCGGGGGTAAACTTTGTTCAATAGTTTATGAGGAAATGAAATGCGCCGTATCTGTCTTCCACAGCTTCGAAATCAGTAGACCGGGGGCTTGGAAGGAAGAGGGTTAAATTTCTGAATAGGTTCTTTGAGGAAAGGAAATGCACCGTATCTGTTTTCCACAGCCCCAAAACCAATACGCTATGGCTCGGAAAGTTGGGGGTAAACTTTGTTCAATAGTTTATGAGGAAATGAAATGCGCCGTATCTGTCTTCCACAGCTTCGAAATCAGTAGACCGGGGGCTTGGAAAAGAGACGGTAAAATTTGTGGATTGGTTTTTGAGGAAAGGAATTGCGCCGTGTCTGCCTTCCACAGCTTCGAAACCAGTAGACCGGGAGCTTGGAAAGCCAAGGGTAAAATATGTGAATCGGTTTTTGAGGAAAGGAAATTCACTGTATCTGTTTTCCACAGCCCCGAGACCAATACGCGGGGGCTCGGAAAGCAGAGGGTAAAATTTGTGTTTGGTTTTTGAGGAAATGAAATTCGCCGTATCTGCCTTCCACAGCTTCGAAACCAATACGCGGGGCTCGGAAAGCAGAGGGTAAAATTTGTGATTGTTTTTTGAGGACAGCAAATGCGCTGTATCTGCCTCCACAGCTTCGAAACCAGTAGACCGGGGACTTGGAAAGCAGAGGGTAAATTTGTGCATTGGTTTTTGAGGAAAAGAAATGCGCCGTATCTGCCTTCCACAGCTTCGAAACCAGTAGATCGGGGGCTTAGAAAAGAGACGGTAAAATTTGTGCATTGGTTTTTGAGGAAAGGAAATGCGCCGTATATGCCCTCCACAGCTTCGAAACGAGTAAACCGGGAGCTTGGAAAGCAAAGGATAAAATTTGTGAATAGAATTTTGAGGAAAGGAAATCAACTGTATCTGTTTTCCACAGCCCCGAAACCAATACGCGGGGGCTCGTAAAGCAGAGGGCAAAATTTTTGATTGGTTTTTGAGGAAGGGAAATGCGCCGTATCTGTTTTCCCCAGCTCCGAAACCAATACGCGGAGGTACGGAAAGCAGAGGGTAAAATTTGTGATTGGTTTTTGAGCAAAGGAAATGCGCTGTATCCGTCCTCCGAAGCTTCGAAACCAGTAGACCGGGAGCTTGGAAATCAAAGGGTAAACTTTGTGAATAGGTTTTTGAGGAAAGGAAATGCACCGTATCTGTTTTCCGCAGCCCCGAAACCAATAAGCAGGGGCTCAAAAATCAGAGGGTAAAATTAGTTCATCGGTTTACGAGGAAATGAAAACCGCCGTATCAGCCTTCCACAGCTTCGAAATCAGTAGACCGGGGGCTTGGAAAGCAGAGGGTAAAATTTGTGCTTTGGTGTTTGAGGAAAGGAAATGCGCCGTATCTGAATTCCACAGCTTCGAAACAAGTAGACGGGGGCTTGGAAAGCAGAGGGTAATATTTGTGTATTGGTTTTTGAGGAAAAGAAATGCACCGTATCTGCCTTCCTCAGCTTCGAAACCAGTAGACCAGGGGCTTGGAAAGCAAAGGGTAAAATTTGTGAATAGGTGTTTGAGGAAGGTAAATGCGCCGTATCTGTTTTCCACAGCTCCGAAACCAATACTCGGGGGCTCGGAAAGCAGAGGGTAAACATTGTTCATTGGTTTATGAGGAAATGAAATGCGCCGTATCAGCCTTCCGCAGCTTTGAAATCAGTAGACCGGGCGCTTGGAAAGCAGACGGTAAAATTTGTGATTGTTTTTTGAGGAAAGGAAATGCACTGTATCTGTTTTCCACAGCCCGAAACCAATACGCGGGGGCTCGGAAAGAAGAGGGTAAAATTTGTGCTTTGGGGTTTGAGGAAAGGAAATGCGCCATATCTCCCTTCCACAGCTTCGAAACCAGTAGACCGGGGGCTTGGAATGCAGAGGGTAAAATTTGCGGCGTTGGTTATTGAGGAAAAGAAATGCGCCGTATCTGCCGTCCACAGCTTCGAAACGAGTAGACCGGAAGCTTGGAAAGCAAAGGGTAAAATTTGTGAATAGGTTTTTGAGGAAAGGAAACGCGCCGTATCTGTTTTGCACAGCACAGAACCCAATACGCGGGGGCACGGAAAGCAGGGGGTAAAACTTGTGATTGGTTTTCGAGGAAAGAAAATGCGCCGTATCTGTCCTCCAAAGCTTCGAAACCAGTAGACCGGGAGCTTGGAAAGCAGAGGGTAAAATTTGTGATTGGTTTTTGAGGAAAAGAAATGCGCCGTGTCTGCCTTCCACAGCTTCGAAATCAGTAGACCGGGAGCTTGGAAGGAAGAGGGTTAAATTTGTGAATAGGTTTTTTGAGGAAGGTAAATGCGCCGTATCTGTTTTCCACAGCTCCGAAACCAATACTCGGGGGCTCGGAAAGCAGAGGGTAAACATTGTTCATTGGTTTATGAGGAAATGAAATGCGCCGTATCAGCCTTCCACAGCTTCGAAATCAGTAGACCGGGGGCTTGGAAAAGAGACGGTAAAATTTGTGGATTGCTTTTGAGGAAAGGAATTGCGCCGTGTCTGCCTTCCACAGCTTCGAAACCAGTAGACCGGGAGCTTGGAAAGCCAAGGGTAAAATATGTGAATCGGTTTTTGAGGAAAGGAAATTCACTGTATCTGTTTTCCACAGCCCCGAGACCAATACGCGGGGGCTCGGAAAGCAGAGGGTAAAATTTGTGTTTGGTTTATGAGGAAATGAAATTCGCCGTATCTGCCTTCCACAGCTTCGAAACCAATACGCGGGGGCTCGGAAAGCAGAGGATAAAATTTGTGATTGTTTTTTGAGGACAGCAAATGCGCTGTATCTGCCTCCACAGCTTCGAAACCAGTAGACCGGGGACTTGGAAAGCAGAGGGTAAAATTTGTGCATTGGTTTTTGAGGAAAAAAAATGCGCCGTATCTGCCTTCCACAGCTTCGAAACGAGTAAACCGGGAGCTTGGAAAGCAAAGGATAAAATTTGTGAATAGAATTTTGAGGAAAGGAAATCAACTGTATCTGTTTTCCACAGCCCCGAAACCAATACGCGGGGGCTCGTAAAGCAGAGGGTAAAATTTATGATTGGTTTTTGAGGAAAGGAAATGCGCCGTATCAGTCCTCCGAAGCTTCGAAACCAGTACACCGGGAGCTCGGAAATCAAAGGGTAAACTTTGTGAATAGGTTTTTGAGGAAAGGAAATGCACCGTATCTGTTTTCCGCAGCCCCGAAACCAATAAGCAGGTGCTCAAAAATCAGAGGGTAAAATTAGTTCCTTGGTTTATGAGGAAATGAAAACCGCCGTGTCAGCCTTCCGCAGCTTCGAAATCAGTAGACAGGGGGCTTGGAAAGCACAGGGTAAAATTTGTGCTTTGGTGTTTGAGGAAAGGAAATGCGCCGTATCTGAATTCCACAGCTTCGAAACAAGTAGACGGGGGCTTGGAAAGCAGAGGGTAAAATTTGTGTATTGGTTTTTGAGGAAAAGAAATGCGCCGTATCCGCCTTCCACAGCTTCGAGACCAGTAGACCGGGAGCTTGGAAACCAAAGGGTAAAATTTGTGAATAGGTTTTTGAGGAAGGGAAATGCACCGTATCTGTCCACCAAAGCTTCGAAAGCAGTAGATCGGAAGCTTGGAAAGCAAAGGGTAAAATATGTGAATCGGTTTTTGAGGAAAGTAAATTCACTGTATCTGTTTTCCCCAGCCCCGAGACCAATACGCGGGGGCTCGGAAAGCAAGGGTAAAATTTGTGATTGGTTTTTGAGGAAAGAAAATGCGAAGTATGTTTACCTAAGCTCCGAAACCAATACGCGGGGGCTCGGAAAGCTGAGGGTAAAATTTTTTCATTGGTTTTTGAGGAAAAGACACGCGCCGTATCTGCCTTCCTCAGCTTCGAAACCAGTAGACCAGGGGCTTGGAAAGCAAATGGTAAAATTCGTGAATAGATGTTTGAGGAAGGTAAATGCGCCGTATCTGTTTTCCACAGCTCCGAAACCAATACTCGGGGGCTCGGAAAGCAGAGGGTAAACTTTGTTCATATGTTTATGAGGAAATGAAATGCGCCGTATCAGCCTTCCGCAGCTTTGAAATCAGTAGACCGGGCGGTTGGAAAGCAGAGGGTAAAATTTGTGCTTTGGGGTTTGAGGAAAGGAAATGCGCCATATCTCCCTTCCACAGCTTCGAAACCAGTAGACCGGGGGCTTGGAATGCAGAGGGTAAAATTTGTGCATTGGTTATTGAGGAAAAGAAATGCGCCGTATCTGCCGTCCACAGCTTCGAAACCAGTAGACCGGAAGCTTGGAAAGCAAAGGGTAAAATTTGTGAATAGGTTTTTGAGGAAAGGAAACGCGCCGTATCTGTTTTCCACAGCACAGAACCCAATTCGCGGGGGCTCGGAAAGCAGAGGATAAAATTTGTGATTGTTTTTTTGAGGACAGCAAATGCGCTGTATCTGCCTCCACAGCTTCGAAACCAGTAGACCGGGGGCTTGGAATTCAGAGGGTAAAATTTGTGCATTGGTTATTGAGGAAAGGAAATGCACCGTATCTGTTTTCTACAGCCCCAAAACCAATACGCTATGGCTCGGAAAGCGGGGGGTAAACTTTGTTCAATAGTTTATGAGGAAATGAAATGCGCCGTATCTGTCTTCCACAGCTTCGAAATCAGTAGACCGGGGGCTTGGAATAGAGACGGTAAAATTTGTGGATTGCTTTTGAGGAAAGGAATTGCGCCGTGTCTGCCTTCCACAGCTTCGAAACCAGTAGACCGGGAGCTTGGAAAGCCAAGGGTAAAATATGTGAATCGGTTTTTGAGGAAAGGAAATTCACTGTATCTGTTTTCCACAGCCCCGAGACCAATACGCGGGGGCTCGGAAAGCAGAGGGTAAAATTTGTGTTTGGGTTTTGAGGAAATGAAATTCGCCGTATCTGCCTTCCACAGCTTCGAAACCAATACGCGGGGGCTCGGAAAGCAGAGGATAAAATTTGTGATTGTTTTTTGAGGACAGCAAATGCGCTGTATCTGCCTCCACAGCTTCGAAACCAGTAGACCGGGGACTTGGAAAGCAGAGGGTAAAATTTGTGCATTGGTTTTTGAGGAAAAGAAATGCGCCGTATCTGCCTTCCACAGCTTCGAAACCAGTAGACCGGGGGCTTGGAAAAGAGACGGTAAAATTTGTGCATTGGTTTTTGAGGAAAGGAAATGCGCCGTATCTGTCCTCCGAAGCTTCGAAACCAGTAGACCGGGAGCTTGGAAATCAAAGGGTAAACTTTGTGAATAGGTTTTTGAGGAAAGGAAATGCACCGTATCTGTTTTCCGCAGCCATGAAACCAATAAGCAGGGGCTCAAAAATCAGAGGGTAAAATTAGTTCATTGGTTTATGAGGAAATGAAAACCGCCGTATCAGCCTTCCGCAGCTTCGAAATCAGTAGACCGGGGGCTTGGAAAGCAGAGGGTAAAATTTGTGCTTTGGTGTTTGAGGAAAGGAAATGCGCCGTATCTGAATTCCACAGCTTCGAAAGAAGTAGACGGGGGCTTGGAAAGCAGAGGGTAAAATTTGTGTATTGGTTTTTGAGGAAAAGAAATGCGCCGTATCCGCCTTCCACAGCTTCGAAACCAGTAGACCGGGAGCTTGGAAACCAAAGGGTAAAATATGTGAATCGGTTTTTGAGGAAAGTAAATTCACTGTATCTGTTTTCCCCAGCCCCGAGACCAATACGCGGGGGCTCGGAAAGCAAGGGTAATATTTGTGATTGGTTTTTGAGGAAATAAAATGCGAAGTATGTTTACCACAGCTCCGAAACCAATACGCGGGGGCTCGGAAAGCTGAGGGTAAAATTTTTTCATTGGTTTTTGAGGAAAAGACACGCGCCGTATCTGCCTTCCTCAGCTTCGAAACCAGTAGACCAGGGGCTTGGAAAGCAAAGGGTAAAATTTGTGAATAGGTGTTTGAGGAAGGTAAATGCGCCGTATCTGTTTTCCACAGCTCCGAAACCAATACTCGGGGGCTCGGAAAGCAGATGGTAAACATTTTTCATTGGTTTATGAGGAAATGAAATGCGCCGTATCAGCCTTCCGCAGCTTTGAAATCAGTAGACCGGGCGCTTGGAAAGCAGAGGGTAAAATTTGTGCTTTGGGGTTTGAGGAAAGGAAATGCGCCATATCTCCCTTCCACAGCTTCGAAACCAGTAGACCGGGGGCTTGGAATGCAGAGGCTAAAATTTGTGCATTGGTTATTGAGGAAAAGAAATGCGCCGTATCTGCCGTCCACAGCTTCGAAACCAGTAGACCGGAAGCTTGGAAAGCAAAGGGTAAAATTTGTGAATAGGTTTTTGAGGAAAGGAAACGCGCCGTATCTCTTTTCCACAGCACAGAACCCAATACGCGGGGGCACGGAAAGCAGAGGGTAAAACTTGTGATTGGTTTTCGAGGAAAGAAAATGCGCCGTATCTGTCCTCCAAAGCTTCGAAACCAGTAGACCGGGAGCTTGGAAAGCAGAGGGTAAAATTTGTGATTGGTTTTTGAGGAAAAGAAATGCGCCGTGTCTGCCTTCCACAGCTTCGAAATCAGTAGACCGGGAGCTTGGAAGGAAGAGGGTTAAATTTGTGAATAGGTTTTTTGAGGAAAGGAAATGCACCGTATCTGTTTTCCACAGCCCCAAAACCAATACGCTATGGCTCGGAAAGCTGAGGGTAAAATTTTTTCATTGGTTTTTGAGGAAAAGAAACGCGCCGTATCTGCCTTCCTCAGCTTCGAAACCAGTAGACCAGGGGCTTGGAAAGCAAAGGGTAAAATTTGTGAATAGGATTTTGAGGAAGGGAAATGCGCCGTATCTGTTTTCCACAGCCCCGAGACCAATACGCGGGGGCTCGGAAAGCAGATGGTAAAATTTGTGTTTGTTTTTTGAGGAAATGAAATTCGCCCTATCTGCCTTCCACAGCTTCGAAACCAATACGCGGGGGCTCGGAAAGCAGAGGGTAAAATTTGTGATTGTTTTTTGAGAAAAGGAAATGCACTGTATCTGTTTTCCACAGCCCGAAACCAATACGCGGGGGCTCGGAAAGCAGAGGGTAAAATTTGTGCTTTGGGGTTTGAGGAAAGGAAATGCGCCATATCTCCCTTCCACAGCTTCGAAACCAGTAGACCGGGGGCTTGGAATGCAGAGGGTAAAATTTGTGCATTGGTTATTGAGGAAAAGAAATGCGCCGTATCTGCCGTCCACAGCTTCGAAACCAGTAGACCGGAAGCTTGGAAGGAAGAGTGTTAAATTTGTGAATAGGTAAAATTAGTTCATTGGTTTATGAGGAAGTGAAATGCGCCGTATGTGCCTTCCACAGCTTCGGAATTAGTAGACCGGTGGCTGGGAAAACAGACGGTAAAATTTGTTCATTAGTTTTTTAGGAAAGGAAATGCGCTGTATCTGCCTACCACGGCTTCGAAACCAGCAGAGGGTAAAATTAGTGCATTGGTTTCTGAGGAAAGAAAATGCGCCGTATCAGTCCTACAAAGCTTCGAAACCAGGAGACCGGGATCTTGGAAAGCAAAGGGTAAAATTTGTGAATAGGATTTTGAGGAAAGTAAATGCACTGTATCTGTTTTCCACAGCCCCGAAACCAATACGCGGAGGCTCGTAAAGCAGAGGGTAAAATTTGTGACTGGTTTTTGAGGAAGGGAAATGCGCCGTATCTGTTTTCCACAGCTCCGAAACCAATACGCGGGGCTCGGAAAGCAGAGGGTATAATTTCTAAATAGGTTTTTGAGGAAAGGAAATGCGCCATATCTGTTTTCACAGCCCAGAAACCAATACGCAGGGGCACAGAAAGCAGACGGTAAAATTTCTGATTGGTTTTCGAGGATAGGAAATGCGCCGTATCTGTCCTCCAAAGTGTCGAAACCAGTAGACCGGGAGCTTGGAAATCAAAGTTTAAAATTTGTGAATAGGTTTTTGAGGAAGGGAAATGCGCCGTATCTCCCAGCTTTGAAACCAGTAGACCGGGGACTTGGAAAGCTGAGGGTAAAATTTGTGCATTGGTTTTTTAGGAAAATAAATGCGCCGTATCTGTCTTCCACAGCTTCGAAACCAGTAGACAGGGGGCTCGGAAAGCAAAAGGTAAAATTGGAAATTGGTTTTTGCGAAAAGAAAACGCGCCGTATCTGTCCTCCAAAGCTTCGAAACCAGTAGACCGGGAGCTTGGAAAGCAAAGGGTCAAATTTCTGAATAGGTTTTTGAGGAAAGGAAATGCACTATATCTGTTTTCCACAGCCCCGAAACTAATGCACGGGGGCACGGAAAGCAAGGGTAAAATTTGCGATTAGTTTTTGAGGAAAGAAAATGCGCCGTATGTTTACCACAGCTCCGAAACCAATACGCGGGGGCTCGGAAAGCTGAGGGTAAAATTTTTTCATTGGCTTTTGAGAAAAAGAAACGCGCCGTATCTGCCTTCCACGGCTTCGAAACCAGTAGACCAGGGCCTTGGAAAGCGAAGGGTAAAATTTGTGAATAGGTTTTTGAGGAAGGGAAATGCGCCGTATCTGTTTTCCACAGCTCCGAAACCAATACTCGGGGGCTCGGAAAGCAGAGGGTAAACTTTGTTCATTGGTTTATGAGGAAATGAAATGCGCCGTATCAGCCTTCCGCAGCTTCGAAATCAGTAGACCGGGGGCTTGGAAAGCAGAGGGTAAAATTTGTGAATAGGTTTTTGAGGAAGGGAAATGCGCCGTATCTGTCCACCAAAGCTTCAAAAGCAGCAGACCGGAAGCTTGGAAAGCAAAGGGTAAAATATGTGAATCGGTTTTTGAGGAAAGGAAATTCACTGTATCTGTTTTCCACAGCCCCGAGACCAATACGCGGAGGCTCGGAAAGCAAGGGTAAAATTTGTGATTGGTTTTTGAGGAAAGAAAATGCGAAGTATGTTTACCACAGCTCCGAAACCAATACGTGGGGGCTCGGAAAGCTGAGGGTAAAATTTTTTCATTGGTTTTTGAGGAAAAGAAACGCGCCGTATCTGCCTTCCTCAGCTTCGAAACCAGTAGACCAGGGGCTTGCAAAGCAAAGGGTAAAATTTGTGAATAGGTTTTTGAGGAAGGGAAATGCGCCGTATCTGTTTTCCACAGCTCCGAAACCAATACTCGGGGGCTCGGAAAGCAGAGGGTAAACTTTGTTCATTGGTTTATGAGGAAATGAAATGCGCCTTATCTGCCTTCCGCAGCTATGAAATCAGTAGACCGGGGGCTTGGAAAGCAGAGGGTAAAATTTGTGCTTTGTGGTTTGAGGAAAGGAAATGCGCCGCATCTCCCTTCCACAGCTTCGAAACCAGTAGACCGGGGGCTTGGAACGCAGAGGGTAAAATTTGTGCATTGGTTATTGAGGAAAAGAAATGCGCCGTATCTGCCTTCCACAGTTTCGAAACCAGTAGACCGGAAGCTTGGCAAGCAAAGGGTAAAATTTGTGAATAGGTTTTTGAGGAAAGGAAACGCGCCGTATCTGTTTTCCACAGCACAGAACCCAATACGCGGGGGCACGGAAAGCAGAGGGTAAAACTTGTGATTGGTTTTCGAGGAAAGAAAATGCGCCGTATCTGTCCTCCAAAGCTTCGAAACCAGAGACCGGGAGCTTGGAAGGAAGAGGGTTAAATTTGTGACTAGGTTTTTTGAGGAAAGGAAATGCACCGTATCTGTTTTCCACAGCCCCAAAACCAATACGCTATGGCTCGGAAAGCGGGAGTAAACTTTGTTCAATACTTTATGAGGAAATGAAATGCGCCGTATCTGTCTTCCACAGCTTCGAAATCAGTGGACCGGGGGCTTGGAAAAGAAACGGTAAAATTTGTGGATTGGTTTTTGAGGAAAGGAATTGCGCCGTGTCTGCCTTCCACAGCTTCGAAACCAGTAGACCGGGAGCTTAGAAAGCCAAGGGTAAAATATGTGAATCGGTTTTTGAGGAAAGGAAATTCACTGTATCTGTTTTCCACAGCCCCGAGACCAATACGCGGGTGCTCGGAAAGCAGAGGGTAAAATTTGTGTTTGGTTTTTGAGGAAATGAATTTCGCCTTCCACAGCTTCGAAACCAATACGCGGGGGCTCGGAAAGCGGAGGGTCAAATTTGTGATTGTTTTTTGAGGACAGGAAATGCGCTGTATCTGCCTCCACAGCTTCGAAACCAGTAGACCGGGGACTTGGAAAGCAGTGGGTAAAATTTGTGCATTGGTTTTTGAGGAAAAGAAATGCGCCGTATCTGCCTTCCACAGCTTCGAAACCAGTAGACCGGCGGCTTGGAAAAGAGACGGTAAAATTTGTGCATTGGTTTTTGAGGAAAGGAAATGCGCCGTATCTGCCCTCCACAGCTTCGAAACGAGTAAACCGGGAGCTTGGAAAGCAAAGCATAAAATTTGTGAATAGAATTTTGAGGAAAGGAAATCCACTGTATCTGTTTTCCACAGCCCCGAAACCAATACGCTATGGCTCGGAAAGCGGGGGGTAAACTTTGTTCAATAGTTTATGAGGAAATGAAATGCGCCGTATCTGTCTTCCACAGCTTCGAAATCAGTAGACCGGGGGCTTGGAAAAGAGACGGTAAAATTTGTGGATTGGTTTTTGAGGAAAGGAAATTCACTGTATCTGTTTTCCACAGCCCCGAGACCAATACGCGGGGGCTCGGAAAGCAGAGGGTAAAATTTGTGTTTGGTTTTTGAGGAAATGAAATTCGCCGTATCTGCCTTCCACAGCTTCGAAACCAATACGCGGGGGCTCGGAAAGCAGAGGATAAACTTTGTGAATAGGTTTTTGAGGAAAGGAAATACACCGTATCTGTTTTCCGCAGCCATGAAACCAATAAGCCGGGGCTCAACAATCAGAGGGTAAAATTAGTTTATTGGTTTATGAGGAAATGAAAACCGCCGTATCAGCCTTCCGCAGCTTCGAAATCAGTAGACCGGGGGCTTGGAAAGCAGAGGGTAATATTTGTGCTTTGGTGTTTGAGGAAAGGAAATGCGCCGTATCTGCCTTCCACAGCTTCGAAACCAGTAGACGGGGGCTTGGAAAGCAGAGGGTAAAATTTGTGTATTGGTTTTTGAGGAAAAGAAATGCGCCGTATCCGCCTTCCACAGCTTCGAAACCAGTAGACCGGGAGCTTGGAAACCAAAGGGTAAAATTTGTGCATAGGTTTTTGAGGAAGGGAAATGCGCCGTATCTGTCCACCAAAGCTTCGAAAGCAGTAGAGCGGAAGCTTGGAAAGCAAATGGTAAAATATGTGAATCGGTTTTTGAGGAAAGGAAATTCACTGTATCTGTTTTCCACAGCCCCGAGACCAATATGCGGGGGCTCGGAAAGCAAGGGTAAAATTTGTGATTGGTTTTTGAGGAAAGAAAATGCGAAGTATGTTTACCACAGCTCCGAAACCAATACGCGGGGGCTCGGAAAGCTGAGGGTAAAATTTTTTCATTGGTTTTTGAGGAAAAGAAACGCGCCGTATCTGCCTTCCTCAGCTTCGAAACCAGTAGACCAGGGGCTTGGAAAGCAAAGGGTAAAATTTGTGAATAGGATTTTGAGGAAGGGAAATGCGCCGTATCTGTTTTCCACAGCCCCGAGACCAATACGCGGGGGCTCGGAAAGCAGATCGTAAAATTTGTGTTTGTTTTTTGAGGAAATGAAATTCGCCGTATCTGCCTTCCACAGCTTCGAAACCAATACGCGGGGGCTCGGAAAGCAGAGGGTAAAATTTGTGATTGTTTTTTGAGGAAAGGAAATGCACTGTATCTGTTTTCCACAGCCCGAAACCAATACGCGGGGGCTCGGAAAGCAGAGGGTAAAATTTGTGCTTTGGGGTTTGAGGAAAGGAAATGCGCCATATCTCCCTTCCACAGCTTCGAAACCAGTAGACCGGGGGCTTGGAATGCAGAGGGTAAAATTTGTGCATTGGTTATTGAGGAAAAGAAATGCGCCGTATCAGCCGTCCACAGCTTCAAACCAGTAGACCGGAAGCTTGGAAGGAAGAGTGTTAAATTTGTGAATAGGTAAAATTAGTTCATTGGTTTATGAGGAAGTGAAATGCGCCGTATCTGCCTTCCACAGCTTCGAAATTAGTAGACCGGGGGCTGGGAAAACAGACGGTAAAATTTGTTCATTAGTTTTTTAGGAAAGGAAATGCGCTGTATCTGCCTTCCACGGCTTCGAAACCAGCAGAGGGTAAAATTAGTGCATTGGTTTCTGAGGAAAGAAAATGCGCCGTATCAGTCCTACAAAGCTTCGAAACCAGGAGACCGGGATCTTGGAAAGCAAAGGGTAAAATTTGTGAATAGGATTTTGAGGAAAGTAAATGCACTGTATCTGTTTTCCACAGCCCCGAAACCAATACGCGGGGCTCGGAAACCAGAGGGTATAATTTCTAAATAGGTTTTTGAGGAAAGGAAATGCCCCATATCTGTTTTCACAGCCCAGAAACCAATACGCAGGGGCACAGAAAGCAGACGGTAAAATTTGATTGGTTTTCGAGGATAGGAAATGCGCCGTATCTGTCCTCCAAAGTGTCGAAACCAGTAGACCGGGAGCTTGGAAATCAAAGTTTAAAATTTGTGAATAGGTTTTTGAGGAAGGGAAATGCGCCGTATCTCCCAGCTTTGAAACCAGTAGACCGGGGACTTTGAAAGCTGAGGGTAAAATTTGTGCATTGGTTTTTTAGGAAAATAAATGCGCCGTATCTGTCTTCCACAGCTTCGAAACCAGTAGACAGGGGGCTCGGAAAGCAAAAGGTAAAATTGGAAATTGGTTTTTGCGAAAAGAAAACGCGCCGTATCTGTCCTCCAAAGCTTCGAAACCAGTAGACCGGGAGCTTGGAAAGCAAAGGGTCAAATTTCTGAATAGGTTTTTGAGGAAAGGAAATGCACCATATCTGTAATAAGGGAGTAATTACTCATTGACGTCCACCCGAGCGCAGCCATACGGCCACAAAGGAAAGCTATGAGTAATTACTCCCTTATTAAAAAATCTACTCCACCTTGGGGGATTCCCCTAAAAATATTTGGTCACCACTGTTCCCACTTCGAGTTATAGATCAATTCGCTCTCGCCCTACCATAAGCTTGCCGTCCCGGTTAGCTCAATTGGTAGAGCGACTGCTCCGGTGTGGCGGTGGTTCCGGGTTCGAACCCCGGACCAGGACGAATTTTTCTTTAACTACGAAGTTTCTGTGAAAGCTGTTTAGCTTTCCTTTGTGGCCGTATGGCTGCGCTCGGGTGGACGTCAATGAGTAATTACTCCCTTATTAAAAAATCTACTCCACCTTGGGGGATTCCCCTAAAAATATTTGGTCAGCACCATATCTGTTTTCCACAGCCCCGAAACTAATGCACGGGGCAGGGAAAGCAAGGGTAAAATTTGCGATTAGTTTTTGAGGAAAGAAAATGCGCCGTATGTTTACCACAGCTCCGAAACCAATACGCGGGGGCTCGGAAAGCTGAGGGTAAAATTTTTTCATTGGCTTTTGAGAAAAAGAAACGCGCCGTATCTGCCTTCCACGGCTTCGAAACCAGTAGACCAGGGCCTTGGAAAGCGAAGGGTAAAATTTGTGAATAGGTTTTTGAGGAAGGGAAATGCGCCGTATCTGTTTTCCACAGCTCCGAAACCAATACTCGGGGGCTCGGAAAGCAGAGGGTAAACTTTGTTCATTGGTTTATGAGGAAATGAAATGCGCCGTATCAGCCTTCCGCAGCTTCGAAATCAGTAGACCGGGGGCTTGGAAAGCAGAGGGTAAAATTTGTGAATAGGTTTTTGAGGAAGGGAAATGCGCCGTATCTGTCCACCAAAGCTTCAAAAGCAGCAGACCGGAAGCTTGGAAAGCAAAGGGTAAAATATGTGAATCGGTTTTTGAGGAAAGGAAATTCACTGTATCTATTTTCCACAGCCCCGAGACCAATACGCGGAGGCTCGGAAAGCAAGGGTAAAATTTGTGATTGGTTTTTGAGGAAAGAAAATGCGAAGTATGTTTACCACAGCTCCGAAACCAATACGTGGGGGCTCGGAAAGCTGAGGGTAAAATTTTTTCATTGGTTTTTCAGGAAAAGAAACGCGCCGTATCTGCCTTCCTCAGCTTCGAAACCAGTAGACCAGGGGCTTGCAAAGCAAAGGGTAAAATTTGTGAATAGGTTTTTGAGGAAGGGAAATGCGCCGTATCTGTTTTCCACAGCTCCGAAACCAATACTCGGGGGCTCGGAAAGCAGAGGGTAAACTTTGTTCATTGGTTTATGAGGAAATGAAATGCGCCTTATCTGCCTTCCGCAGCTATGAAATCAGTAGACCGGGGGCTTGGAAAGCAGAGGGTAAAATTTGTGCTTTGTGGTTTGAGGAAAGGAAATGCGCCGCATCTCCCTTCCACAGCTTCGAAACCAGTAGACCGGGGGCTTGGAACGCAGAGGGTAAAATTTGTGCATTGGTTATTGAGGAAAAGAAATGCGCCGTATCTGCCTTCCACAGTTTCGAAACCAGTAGACCGGAAGCTTGGAAAGCAAAGGGTAAAATTTGTGAATAGGTTTTTGAGGAAAGGAAACGCGCCGTATCTGTTTTCCACAGCACAGAACCCAATACGCGGGGGCACGGAAAGCAGAGGGTAAAACTTGTGATTGGTTTTCGAGGAAAGAAAATGCGCCGTATCTGTCCTCCAAAGCTTCGAAACCAGTAGACCGGGAGCTTGGAAAGCAGAGGGTATAATTTGTGATTGGTTTTTGAGGAAAAAAAATGCGCCGTGTCTGCCTTCCACAGCTTCGAAATCAGTAGACCGGGAGCTTGGAAGGAAGAGGGTTAAATTTGTGACTAGGTTTTTTGAGGAGAGGAAATGCACCGTATCTGTTTTCCACAGCCCCAAAACCAATACGCTATGGCTCGGAAAGCGGGGGGTAAACTTTGTTCAATAGTTTATGAGGAAATGAAATGCGCCGTATCTGTCTTCCACAGCTTCGAAATCAGTAGACCGGGGGCTTGGAAAAGAAACGGTAAAATTTGTGGATTGGTTTTTGAGGAAAGGAATTGCGCCGTGTCTGCCTTCCACAGCTTCGAAACCAGTAGACCGGGAGCTTAGAAAGCCAAGGGTAAAATATGTGAATCGGTTTTTGAGGAAAGGAAATTCACTGTATCTGTTTTCCACAGCCCCGAGACGAATACGCGGGTGCTCGGAAAGCAGAGGGTAAAATTTGTGTTTGGTTTTTGAGGAAATGAATTTCGCCTTCCACAGCTTCGAAACCAATACGCGGGGGCTCGGAAAGCGGAGGGTCAAATTTCTGATTGTTTTTTGAGGACAGGAAATGCGCTGTATCTGCCTCCACAGCTTCGAAACCAGTAGACCGGGGACTTGGAAAGCAGTGGGTAAAATTTGTGCATTGGTTTCTGAGGAAAAGAAATGCGCCGTATCTGCCTTCCACAGCTTCGAAACCAGTAGACCGGCGGCTTGGAAAAGAGACGGTAAAATTTGTGCATTGGTTTTTGAGGAAAGGAAATGCGCCGTATCTGCCCTCCACAGCTTCGAAACGAGTAAACCGGGAGCTTGGAAAGCAAAGGATAAAATTTGTGAATAGAATTTTGAGGAAAGGAAATCCACTGTATCTGTTTTCCACAGCCCCGAAACCAATACGCGGGGGCTCGTAAAGCAGAGGGCAAAATTTTTGATTGGTTTTTGAGGAAGGGAAATGCGCCGTATCTGTTTTCCACAGCTCCGAAACCAATACACGGGGGCTCGGAAAGCAGAGGATATAATTGGTGAATAGGTTTTTGAGGAAAGGAAATGCGCCGTATCTGTCCTCCGAAGCTTCGAAACCAGTAGACCGGGAGCTTGGAAATCAAAGGGTAAACTTTGTGAATAGGTTTTTGAGGAAAGGAAATGCGCCGTATCTGTTTTCCGCAGCCCCGAGACCAATACGCGGGGGCTCGGAAAGCAAGGGTAAAATTTGTGATTGGTTTTTGAGGAAAGAAAATGCGAAGTATGTTTACCACAGCTCCGAGACCAATACTCGGGGGCTCGGAAAGCAGAGGGTAAACTTTGTTCATTGGTTTATGAGGAAATGAAATGCGCCTTATCTGCCTTCCGCAGCTTTGAAATCAGTAGACCGGGGGCTTGGAATGCAGAGGGTAAAATTTGTGCTTTGGTGTTTGAGGAAAGGAAATGCGCCGTATCTGAATTCCACAGCTTCGAAACAAGTAGACGGGGGCTTGGAAAGCAGAGGGTAAAATTTGTGTATTGGTTTTTGAGGAAAAGAAATGCGCCGTATCCGCCTTCCACAGCTTCGAAACCAGTAGACCGGGAGCTTGGAAACCAAAGGGTAAAATTTGTGAATAGGTTCTTGAGGAAGGGAAATGCACCATATCTGTCCACCAAAGCTTCGAAAGCAGTAGACCGGAAGCTCGGAAAGCAAGGGTAAAATTTGTGATTGGTTTTTGAGGAAAGAAAATGCGAAGTATGTTTACCACAGCTCCGAAACCAATACGCGGGGGCTCGGAAAGTGAGGGTAAAATTTTTTCATTGGTTTTTGAGGAAAAGATACGCGCCGTATCTGCCTTCCTCAGCTTCGAAACCAGTAGACCAGGGGCTTGGAAAGCAAAGGGTAAAATTTGTGAATAGGTTTTTGAGGAAGGGAAATGCGCCGTATATGTTTTCCACAGCTCCGAGACCAATACTCGGGGGCTCGGAAAGCAGAGGGTAAACTTTGTTTATTGGTTTATAAGGAACTGAAATGCGCCGTATCTGCCTCCCGCAGCTCTGAAATCAGTAGACCGGGGGCTTGGAAAGCAGAGGGTAAAATTTGTGCTTTGGGGTTTGAGGAAAGGAAATGCGCCGTATCTCCCTTCCACAGCTACGAAACCAGTAGACCGGGGGCTTGGAATGCAGAGGGTAAAATTTGTGCATTGGTTATTGAGGAAAAGAAATGCGCCGTATCTGCCTTCCACAGCTTCGAAACCAGTAGACCGGAAGCTTGGAAAGCAAAGGGTAAAATTTGTGAATAGGTTTTTGAGGACGGGAAATGCGCCGTATCTGTTTTCCACAGCTCCGAAACCAATACTCGGGGGCTCGGAAAGCAGAGGGTAAACTTTGTTCATTCGTTTATGAGGAAATGAAATGCGCCGTATCTGCCTTCCGCAGCTTTGAAATCAGTAGACCGGGGGCTTGGAAAGCAGAGGGTAAAATTTGTGCTTTGGGGTTTGAGGAAAGGAAATGCGCCGTATCTCCCTTCCACAGCTTCGAAACCAGTAGACCGGGGGCTTGGAATGCAGAGGGTAAAATTTGTGCATTGGTTATTGAGGAAAAGAAATGCGCCGTATCTGCCTTCCACAGCTTCGAAACCAGTAGACCGGAAGCTTGGAAAGCAAAGGGTAAAATTTGTGAATAGGTTTTTGAGGAAAGGAAACGCGCCGTATCTGTTTTCCACAGCACAGAAACCAATACGCAGGGGCACAGAAAGCAGACGGTCAAATTTCTGATTGGTTTTCGAGGATAGGAAATGCGCCGTATCTGTCCTCCAAAGCGTCGAAACCAGTAGACCGGAAGCTTGGCAATCAAAGTGTAAAATTTGTGAATAGGTTTTTGAGGAAGGGAAATGCGCCGTATCTCCCTTCCACAGCTTTGAAACCAGTAGACCGGGGACTTGGAAAGCTGAGGGTAAAATTTGTGCATTGGTTTTTGAGGAAAATAAATGCGCCGTATCTGTCTTCCACTGCTTCGAAACCAGTAGACAGGGGGCTCGGAAAGCAAAAGGTAAAATTGGAAATTGGTTTTTGAGAAAAGAAAACGCGCCGTATCTGTCCTCCAATGCTTCGAAACCAGTAGACCGGGAGCTTGGAAAGCAAAGGGTAAAATTTCTGAATAGGATTTTGAGGAAAGAAAATGCACCGTATCTGTTTTCGACAGCCCCGAAACAATACGCGCGGGCTCGGAAAGCAGAGGGTAAAATTTCTGATTAGCTTTTGAGGAAGGAAAATGCGCCGTTTCTGTCCACCAAAGCTTCGAAACCAGTAGACCGGGAGGTTGGAAAGCAAAGGGTAAAATTTGTGAATAGGTTTTTGAGGAAACGAAATGCACCATATCTGTTTTCCACAGCCCCGAAACCAATGCGCGGGGGCACGGAAAGCAAGGGTAAAATTTGTGATTAGTTTTTGAGGAAAGAAAATGCGCTGTATGTTTACCACAGCTCCGAAACCAATACGCGGGGGCTCGGAAAGCTGAGGGTAAAATTTTTTCATTGGCTTTTGAGAAAAAGAAACGCGCCGTATCTGCCTTCCACGGCTTCGAAACCAGTAGACCAGGGGCTTGGAAAGCGAAGGGTAAAATTTGTGAATAGGTTTTTGAGGAAGGGAAATGCGCCGTATCTGTTTTCCACAGCTCCGAAACCAATACTCGGGGGCTCGGAAAGCAGAGGGTAAACTTTGGTCATTGGTTTATGAGGAAATGAAATGCGCCGTCTCAGCCTTCCGCAGCTTTGAAATCAGTAGACCGGGGCTTGGAAAGCAGAGAGTAAAATTTGTGCTTTGGTGTTTGTGGAAAGGAAATGCGTCGTATCTGCCTTCCACAGCTTCGAAACCAGTAGACGGGGGCTTGAAAAGCACAGGGTAAAATTTGTGTATTGGTTTTTGAGGAAAGGAAATTCACTGTATCTGTTTTCCACAGCCCCGAGACCAATACGCGGGGGCTCGGAAAGCAAGGGTAAAATTTGTGATTGGTTTTTGAGGAAAGAAAATGCGAAGTATGTTTACCACAGCTCCGAAAGCAATACTCGGGGGCTCGGAAAGCAGAGGGTAAACTTTGTTCATTGGTTTATGAGGAAATGAAATGCGCCTTATCTGCCTTCCGCAGCTTTGAAATCAGTAGACCGGGGGCTTGGAATGCAGAGGGTAAAATTTGTGCTTTGGTGTTTGAGGAAAGGAAATGCGCCGTATCTGAATTCCACAGCTTCGAAACAAGTAGACGGGGGCTTGGAAAGCAGAGGGTAAAATTTGTGTATTGGTTTTTGAGGAAAAGAAATGCGCCGTATCCGCCTTCCACAGCTTCGAAAGCAGTAGACCGGGAGCTTGGAAACCAAAGGGTAAAATTTGTGAATAGGTTCTTGAGGAAGGGAAATGCACCATATCTGTCCACCAAAGCTTCGAAAGCAGTAGACCGGAAGCTCGGAAAGCAAGGGTAAAATTTGTGATTGGTTTCTGAGGAAAGAAAATGCGAAGTATGTTTACCACAGCTCCGAAACCAATACGCGGGGGCTCGGAAAGCTGAGGGTAATATTTTTTCATTGGTTTTTGAGGAAAAGACACGCGCCGTATCTGCCTTCCTCAGCTTCGAAACCAGTAGACCAGGGGCTTGGAAAGCAAAGGGTAAAATTTGTGAATAGGTTTTTGAGGAAGGGAAATGCGCCGTATATGTTTTCCACAGCTCCGAGACCAATACTCGGGGGCTCGGAAAGCAGAGGGTAAACTTTGTTTATTGGTTTATAAGGAACTGAAATGCGCCGTATCTGCCTCCCGCAGCTCTGAAATCAGTAGACCGGGGGCTTGGAAAGCAGAGGGTAAAATTTGTGCTTTGGGGTTTGAGGAAAGGAAATGCGCCGTATCTCCCTTCCACAGCTACGAAACCAGTAGACCGGGGGCTTGGAATGCAGAGGGTAAAATTTGTGCATTGGTTATTGAGGAAAAGAAATGCGCCGTATCTGCCTTCCACAGCTTCGAAACCAGTACACCGGAAGCTTGGAAAGCAAAGGGTAAAATTTGTGAATAGGTTTTTGAGGACGGGAAATGCGCCGTATCTGTTTTCCACAGCTCCGAAACCAATACTCGGGGGCTCGGAAAGCAGAGGGTAAACTTTGTTCACTCGTTTATGAGGAAATGAAATGCGCCGTATCTGCCTTCCGCAGCTTTGAAATCAGTAGACCGGGGGCTTGGAAAGCAGAGGGTAAAATTTGTGCTTTGGGGTTTGAGGAAAGGAAATGCGCCGTATCTCCCTTCCACAGCTTCGAAACCAGTAGACCGGGGGCATGGAATGCAGAGGGTAAAATTTGTGCATTGGTTATTGAGGAAAAGAAATGCGCCGTATCTGCCTTCCACAGCTTCGAAACCAGTAGGCCGGAAGCTTGGAAAGCAAAGGGTAAAATTTGTGAATAGGTTTTTGAGGAAAGGAAACGCGCCGTATCTGTTTTCCACAGCACAGAAACCAATACGCAGGGGCACAGAAAGCAGACGGTCAAATTTCTGATTGGTTTTCGAGGATAGGAAATGCGCCGTATCTGTCCTCCAAAGCGTCGAAACCAGTAGACAGGAAGCTTGGCAATCAAAGTGTAAAATTTGTGAATAGGTTTTTGAGGAAGGGAAATGCGCCGTATCTCCCTTCCACAGCTTTGAAACCAGTAGACCGGGGACTTGGAAAGCTGAGGGTAAAATTTGTGCATTGGTTTTTGAGGAAAATAAATGCGCCGTATCTGTCTTTTACTGCTTCGAAACCAGTAGGCAGGGGGCTCGGAAAGCAAAAGGTAAAATTGGAAATTGGTTTTTGAGAAAAGAAAACGCGCCGTATCTGTCCTCCAATGCTTCGAAACCAGTAGACCGGGAGCTTGGAAAGCAAAGGGTAAAATTTCTGAATAGGTTTTTGAGGAAAGAAAATGCACCGTATCTGTTTTCGACAGCCCCGAAACAATACGCGGGGGCTCGGAAAGCAGAGGGTAAAATTTCTGATTGGCTTTTGAGGAAGGAAAATGCGCCGTTTCTGTCCACCAAAGCTTCGAAACCAGTAGACCGGGAGGTTGGAAAGCAAAGGGTAAAATTTGTGAATAGGTTTTTGAGGAAACGAAATGCACCATATCTGTTTTCCACAGCCCCGAAGCCAATGCGCGGGGGCACGGAAAGCAAGGGTAAAATTTGTGATTAGTTTTTGAGGAAAGAAAATGCGCTGTATGTTTACCACAGCTCCGAAACCAATACGCGGGGGCTCGCAAAGCTGAGGGTAAAATTTTTTCATTGGCTTTTGAGAAAAAGAAACGCGCCGTATCTGCCTTCCACGGCTTCGAAACCAGTAGACCAGGGGCTTGGAAAGCGAAGGGTAAAATTTGTGAATAGGTTTTTGAGGAAGGGAAATGCGCCGTATCTGTTTTCCACAGCTCCGAAACCAATACTCGGGGGCTCGGAAGGCAGAGGGTAAACTTTGGTCATTGGTTTATGAGGAAATGAAATGCGCCGTCTCAGCCTTCCGCAGCTTTGAAATCAGTAGACCGGGGCTTGGAAAGCAGAGGGTAAAATTTGTGCTTTGGTGTTTGTGGAAAGGAAATGCGCCGTATCTGCCTTCCACAGCTTCGAAACCAGTAGACGGGGGCTTGAAAAGCACAGGGTAAAATTTGTGTATTGGTTTTTGAGGAAAGGAAATTCACTGTATCTGTTTTCCACAGCCCCGAGACCAATACGCGGGGGCTCGGAAAGCAAGGGTAAAATTTGTGATTGGTTTTTGAGGAAAGAAAATGCGAAGTATGTTTACCACAGCTCCGAAAGCAATACTCGGGGGCTCGGAAAGCAGAGGGTAAACTTTGTTCATTGGTTTATGAGGAAATGAAATGCGCCTTATCTGCCTTCCGCAGCTTTGAAATCAGTAGACCGGGGGCTTGGAATGCAGAGGGTAAAATTTGTGCTTTGGTGTTTGAGGAAAGGAAATGCGCCGTATCTGAATTCCACAGCTTCGAAACAAGTAGACGGGGGCTTGGAAAGCAGAGGGTAAAATTTGTGTATTGGTTTTTGAGGAAAAGAAATGCGCCGTATCCGCCTTCCACAGCTTCGAAACCAGTAGACCGGGAGCTTGGAATCCAAAGGGTAAAATTTGTGAATAGGTTTTTGAGGAAGGGAAATGCACCATATCTGTCCACCAAAGCTTCAAAAGCAGTAGACCGGAAGCTCGGAAAGCAAGGGTAAAATTTGTGATTGGTTTTTGAGGAAAGAAAATGCGAAGTATGTTTACCACAGCTCCGAAACCAATACGCGGGGGCACGGAAAGCTGAGGGTAAAATTTTTTCATTGGTTTTTGAGGAAAAGACACGCGCCGTATCTGCCTTCCTCAGCTTCGAAACCAGTAGACCAGGGGCTTGGAAAGCAAAGGGTAAAATTTGTGAATAGGTTTTTGAGGAAGGGAAATGCGCCGTATATGTTTTCCACAGCTCCGAAACCAATACTCGGGGGCTCGGAAAGCAGAGGGTAAACTTTGTTCATTGGTTTATAAGGAACTGAAATGCGCCGTATCTGCCTCCCGCAGCTCTGAAATCAGTAGACCGGGGGCTTGGAAAGCAGAGGGTAAAATTTGTGCTTTGGGGTTTGAGGAAAGGAAATGCGCCGTATCTCCCTTCCACAGCTACGAAACCAGTAGACCGGGGGCTTGGAATGCAGAGGGTAAAATTTGTGCATTGGTTATTGAGGAAAAGAAATGCGCCGTATCTGCCTTCCACAGCTTCGAAACCAGTAGACCGGAAGCTTGGAAAGCAAAGGGTAAAATTTGTGAATAGGTTTTTGAGGACGGGAAATGCGCCGTATCTGTTTTCCACAGCTCCGAAACCAATACTCGGGGGCTCGGAAAGCAGAGGGTAAACTTTGTTCATTCGTTTATGAGGAAATGAAATGCGCCGTATCTGCCTTCCGCAGCTTTGAAATCAGTAGACCGGGGGCTTGGAAAGTAGAGGGGAAAATTTGTGCTTTGGGGTGTGAGGAAAGGAAATGCGCCGTATCTCCCTTCCACAGCTTCGAAACCAGTAGTCCGGGGGCTTGGAATGCAGAGGGTAAAATTTGTGCATTGGTTATTGAGGAAAAGAAATGCGCCGTATCTGCCTTCCACAGCTTCGAAACCAGTAGACCGGAAGCTTGGAAAGCAAAGGGTAAAATTTGTGAATAGGTTTTTGAGGAAAGGAAACGCGCCGTATCTGTTTTCCAAAGCACAGAAACCAATACGCAGGGGCACAGAAAGCAGACGGTCAAATTTCTGATTGGTTTTCGAGGATAGGAAATGCGCCGTATCTGTCCTCCAAAGCGTCGAAACCAGTAGACCGGAAGCTTGGCAATCAAAGTGTAAAATTTGTGAATAGGTTTTTGAGGAAGGGAAATGCGCCGTATCTCCCTTCCACAGCTTTGAAACCAGTAGACCGGGGACTTGGAAAGCTGAGGGTAAAATTTGTGCATTGGTTTTTGAGGAAAATAAATGCGCCGTATCTGTCTTCCAATGCTTCGAAACCAGTAGACAGGGGGCTCGGAAAGCAAAAGGTAAAATTGGAAATTGGTTTTTGAGAAAAGAAAACGCGCCGTATCTGTCCTCCAAAGCTTCTAAACCAGTAGACCGGGAGCTTGGAAAGCAAAGGGTAAAATTTCTGAATAGGTTTTTGAGGAAAGAAAATGCACCGTATCTGTTTTCGACAGCCCCGAAACAATACGCGGGGGCTCGGAAAGCAGAGGGTAAAATTTCTGATTGGCTTTTGAGGAAGGAAAATGCGCCGTTTCTGTCCACCAAAGCTTCGAAACCAGTAGACCGGGAGGTTGGAAAGCAAAGGGTAAAATTTGTGAATAGGTTTTTGAGGAAACGAAATGCACCATATCTGTTTTCCACAGCCCCGAAACCAATGCGCGGGGGCACGGAAAGCAAGGGTAAAATTTGTGATTAGTTTTTGAGGAAAGAAAATGCGCTGTATGTTTACCACAGCTCCGAAACCAATACGCGGGGGCTCGGAAAGCTGAGGGTAAAATTTTTCATTGGCTTTTGAGAAAAAGAAACGCGCCGTATCTGCCTTCCACGGCTTCGAAACCAGTAGACCAGGGGCTTGGAAAGCGAAGGGTAAAATTTGTGCTTTGGTGTTTGAGGAAAGGAAATGCGCCGTATCTGAATTCCACAGCTTCGAAACAAGTAGACGGGGGCTTGGAAAGCAGAGGGTAAAATTTGTGTATTGGTTTTTGAGGAAAAGAAATGCGCCGTATCCGCCTTCCACAGCTTCGAAACCAGTAGACCGGGAGCTTGGAAACCAAAGGGTAAAATTTGTGAATAGGTTTTTGAGGAAGGGAAATTCACTGTATCTGTTTTCCCCAGCCCCGAGACCAATACGCGGGGGCTCGGAAAGCAAGGGTAAAATTTGTGATTGGTTTTTGAGGAAAGAAAATGCGAAGTATGTTTACCACAGCTCCGAAACCAATACGCGGGGGCTCGGAAAGCTGAGGGTAAAATTTTTTCATTGGTTTTTGAGGAAAAGACACGCGCCGTATCTGCCTTCCTCTGCTTCGAAACCAGTAGACCAGGGGCTTGGAAAGCAAAGGGTAAAATTTGTGAATAGGTGTTTGAGGAAGGGAAATGCGCCGTATCTGTTTTCCACAGCTCCGAAACCAATACTCGGGGGCTCGGAAAGCAGAGGGTAAACTTTGTTCATTGGTTTATGAGGAAATGAAATGCGCCGTATCAGCCTTCCGCAGCTTCGAAATCAGTAGACCGGGGGCTTGGAAAGCAGAGGGTAAAATTTGTGCTTTGGTGTTTGAGGAAAGGAAATGCGCCGTATCTGTTTTCCACAGCTCCGAAACCAATACTCGGGGGCTCGGAAAGCAGAGGGTAAACTTTGTTCATTGGTTTATGAGGAAATGAAATGCGCCATATCAGCCTTCCGCAGCTTCGAAATCAGTAGACCGGGGGCTTGGAAATCAGAGGGTAAAATTTGTGAATAGGTTTTTGAGGAAGGGAAATGCGCCGTAACTGTCCACCAAAGCTTCGAAAGCAGCAGATCGGAAGCTTGGAAAGCAAAGGGTAAAATATGTGAATCGGTTTTTGAGGGAAGGAAATTCACTGTATCTGTTTTCCACAGCCCCGAGACCAATACGCGGAGGCTCGGAAAGCAAGGCTAAAATTTGTGATTGGTTTTTGAGGAAAGAAAATGCGAAGTATGTTTACCACAGCTCCGAAACCAATACGTGGGGGCTCGGAAAGCTGAGGGTAAAATGTTTTCATTGGTTTTTGAGGCAAAGAAACGCGCCGTATCTGCCTTCCTCAGCTTCGAAACCAGTAGACCGGGGGCTTGGAAAGCAGAGGGTAAAATTTGTGCTTTGGGGTTTGAGGAAAGGAAATGCGCCGTATCTCCCTTCCACAGCTTCGAAACCAGTAGACCGGGGGCTTGGAATGCAGAGGGTAAAATTTGTGCATTGGTTATTGAGGAAAAGAAATGCGCCGTATCTGCCTTCCACAGTTTCGAAACCAGTAGACCGGAAGCTTGGAAAGCAAAGGGTAAAATTTGTGAATAGGTTTTTGAGGAAAGGAAACGCGCCGTATCTGTTTTCCACAGCTCAGAACCCAATACGCGGGGGCACGGAAAGCAGTGGGTAAAACTTGTGATTGGTTTTCGAGGAAAGAAAATGCGCCGTATCTGTCTTCCACAGCTTCGAAATCTGTAGACCGGGGGCTTGGAAAAGAGACGGTAAAATTTGTGGATTGGTTTTTGAGGAAAGGAATTGCGCCGTGTCTGCCTTCCACAGCTTCGAAACCAGTAGACCGGGGGCTTGGAAAAGAGACGGTAAAATTTGTGGATTGGTTTTTGAGGAAAGGAATTGCACCGTGTCTGCCTTCCACAGCTTCGAAACCAGTAGACCGGGAGCTTGGAAAGCCAAGGGTAAAATATGTGAATCGGTTTTTGAGGAAAGGAAATTCACTGTATCTGTTTTCCACAGCCCCGAGACCAATACGCGGGGGCTCGGAATGCAGAGGGTAAAATTTGTGTTTGGTTTTTGAGGAAATGAAATTCGCCGTATCTGCCTTCCACAGCTTCGAAACCAATACGCGGGGGCTCGGAAAGCAGAGGGTAAAATTTGTGATTGTTTTTTGAGGAAAGGAAATGCGCCGTATCTGCCTTCCACAGCTTCGAAACCAGTAGACGGGGGCTTGGAAAGCAGAGGGTAAAATTTGTGTATTGGTTTTTGAGGAAATGAAATTCACTGTATCTGTTTTCCACAGCCCCGAGACCAATACGCGGGGGCTCGGAAAGCAAGGGTAAAATTTGTGATTGGTTTTTGAGGAAAGAAAATGCGAAGTATGTTTACCACAGCTCCGAAACCAATACGCGGGTGCTCGGAAAGCTGAAGGTAAAATTTTTTCATTGGTTTTTGATGAAAAGAAACGCGCCGTATCTGCCTTCCTCAGCTTCGAAACCAGTAGACCAGGGGCTTGGAAAGCAAAGGGTAAAATGAGTGAATAGGTTTCTGAGGAAGGGAAATGCGCCGTATCTGTTTTCCACAGCCCCGAGACCAATACGCGAGGGCTCGGAAAGCAGAGGGTAAAATTTGTGTTTGGTTTTTGAGGAAATGAATTTCGCCGTATCTGCCTTCCACAGATTCGAAACCAATACGCGGGGGCTCGGAAAGCAGAGGGTAAAATTTGTGATTGTTTTTTGAGGAAAGGAAATGCACTGTATCTGTTTTCCACAGCCCGAAACCAATACGCGGGGCTCGGAAAGCAGAGGGTAAAATTTGTTCAATAGTTTTTGAGGAAATGAAATTCGCCGTATCTGCCTTCAACAGCTTCGAAACCAATACGCGGGGGCTCGGAAAGCAGAGGGTAAAATTTGTGATTGTTTTTTGAGGAAAGGAAATGCACTGTATCTGTTTTCCACAGCCCGAAACCGATACACGGGGGCTCGGGAAGCAGAGGATATAATTGGTGAATAGGTTTTTGAGGAAAGGAAATGCGCCGTATCTGTTTTCCACAGCCCGGAAACCAATACGCGGAGGTACGGAAAGCAGAGGGTAAAATTTGTGATTGGTTTTTGAGGAAAGGAAATGCGCCGTAGCTGTCCTCCGAAGCTTCGAAACCAGTAGACCGGGAGCTTGGAAATCAAAGGGTAAACTTTGTGAATAGGTTTTTAGGAAAGGAAATGCACCGTATCTGTTTTCCGCAGCCCCGAAACCAATAAGCAGGGGCTCAAAAATCAGAGGGTAAAATTAGTTCATTGGTTTATGAGGAAATGAAAACCGCCGTATCAGCCTTCCGCAGCTTCGAAATCAGTAGACCGGGGGCTTGGAAAGCAAAGGGTAAAATTTGTGAATAGGTGTTTGAGGAAGGGATATGCGCCGTATCTGTTTTCCACAGCTCCGAAACCAATACTCGGGGGCTCGGAAAGCAGAGGGTAAACTTTGTTCATTGGTTTATGAGGAAATGAAATGCGCCGTATCAGCCTTCCGCAGCTTCGAAATCAGTAGACCGGGGGCTTGGAAAGCAGAGGGTAAAATTTGTGCTTTGGTGTTTGAGGAAAGGAAATGCGCCGTATCTGTTTTCCACAGCTCCGAAACCAATACTCGGGGGCTCGGAAAGCAGAGGGTAAACTTTGTTCATTGGTTTATGTGGAAATGAAATGCGCCGTATCAGCCTTCTGCAGCTTCGAAATCAGTAGACCGGGGGCTTGGAAAGCAGAGGGTAAAATTTGTGCTTTGGTGTTTGAGGAAAGGAAATGCGCCGTATCTGTTTTCCACAGCTCCGAAACCAATACTCGGGGGCTCGGAAAGCAAAGGGTAAACTTTGTTCATTGTTTTATGAGGAAATGAAATGCGCCGTATCAGCCTTCCGCAGCTTCGAAATCAGTAGACCGGGGGCTTGGAAAGCAGAGGGTAAAATTTGTGAATAGGTTTTTGAGGAAGGGAAATGCGCCGTATCTGTCCACCAAAGCTTCGAAAGCAGCAGACCGGAAGCTTGGAAAGCAAAGGGTAAAATATGTGAATCGGTTTTTGAGGAAAGGAAATTCACTGTATCTGTTTTCCACAGCCCCGAGACCAATATGCGGAGGCTCGGAAAGCAAGGGTAAAATTTGTGATTGGTTTTTGAGGAAAGAAAATGCGAAGTATGTTTACCACAGCTCCGAAACCAATACGTCGGGGCTCGGAAAGCTGAGGGTAAAATTTTTTCATTGGTTTTTGAGGAAAAGAAACGCGCCGTACCTGCCTTCCTCAGCTTCGAAACCAGTAGACCAGGGGATTGGAAAGCAAAGGGTAAAATTTGTGAATAGGTTTTTGAGGAAGGGAAATGCGCCGTATCTGTTTTCCACAGCTCCGAAACCAATACTCGGGGGCTCGGAAAGCAGAGGATAAACTTTGTTCATTGGTTTATGAGGAAATGAAATGCGCCTTATCTGCCTTCCGCAGCTTTGAAATCAGTAGACCGGGGGCTTGGAAAGCAGAGGGTAAAATTTGTGCTTTGGGGTTTGAGGAAAGGAAATGCGCCGTATCTCCCTTCCACAGCTTCGAAACCAGTAGACCGGGGGCTTGGAATGCAGAGGGTAAAATTTGTGCATTGGTTATTGAGGAAAAGAAATGCGCCGTATCTGCCTTCCACAGTTTCGAAACCAGTAGACCGGAAGCTTGGAAAGCAAAGGGTAAAATTTGTGAATAGGTTTTTGAGGAAAGGAAACGCGCCGTATCTGTTTTCCACAGCACAGAACCCAATACGCGGGGGCACGGAAAGCAGTGGGTAAAACTTGTGATTGGTTTTCGAGGAAAGAAAATGTGCCGTATCTGTCCTCCAAAGCTTCGAAACCGGTAGACCGGGAGCTTGGAAAGCAGAGGGTATAATTTGTGATTGGTTTTTGAGGAAATGAAATGCGCCGTATCTGTCTTCCACAGCTTCGAAATCAGTAGACCGGGGGCTTGGAAAAGAGACGGTAAAATTTGTGGATTGGTTTTTGAGGAAAGGAATTGCGCCGTGTCTGCCTTCCACAGCTTCGAAACCAGTAGACCGGGAGCTTGGAAAGCCAAGGGTAAAATATGTGAATCGGTTTTTGAGGAAAGGAAATTCACTGTATCTGTTTTCCACAGCCCCGAGACCAATACGCGGGGGCTCGGAATGCAGAGGGTAAAATTTGTGTTTGGTTTTTGAGGAAATGAAATTCGCCGTATCTGCCTTCCACAGCTTCGAAACCAATACGCGGGGGCTCGGAAAGCAGAGGGTAAAATTTGTGATTGTTTTTTGAGGAAAGGAAATGCGCCGTATCTGCCTTCCACAGCTTCGAAACCAGTAGACGGGGGCTTGGAAAGCAGAGGGTAAAATTTGTGTATTGGTTTTTGAGGAAAGGAAATTCACTGTATCTGTTTTCCACAGCCCCGAGACCAATACGCGGGGGCTCGGAAAGCAAGGGTAAAATTTGTGAATGGTTTTTGAGGAAAGAAAATGCGAAGTATGTTTACCACAGCTCCGAAACCAATACGCGGGGGCTCGGAAAGCTGAGGGTAAAATTTTTTCATTGGTTTTTGATGAAAAGAAACGCGCCGTATCTGCCTTCCTCAGCTTCGAAACCAGTAGACCAGGGGATTGGAAAGCAAAGGGTAAAATGTGTGAATAGGTTTTTGAGGAAGGGAAATGCGCCGTATCTGTCTTCCACAGCTTCGAAATCAGTAGACCGGGGGCTTGGAAAAGAGACGGTAAAATTTGTGGATTGGTTTTTGAGGAAAGGAATTGCGCCGTGTCTGCCTTCCACAGCTTCGAAACCAGTAGACCGGGAGCTTGGAAAGCCAAGGGTAAAATATGTGAATCGGTTTTTGAGGAAAGGAAATTCACTGTATCTGTTTTCCACAGCCCCGAGACCAATACGCGGGGGCTCGGAATGCAGAGGGTAAAATTTGTGTTTGGTTTTTGAGGAAATGAAATTCGCCGTATCTGCCTTCCACAGCTTCGAAACCAATACGCGGGGGCTCGGAAAGCAGAGGGTAAAAATTTGTGATTGTTTTTTGAGGAAAGGAAATGCGCCGTATCTGCCTTCCACAGCTTCGAAACCAGTAGACGGGGGCTTGGAAAGCAGAGGGTAAAATTTGTGTATTGGTTTTTGAGGAAAGGAAATTCACTGTATCTGTTTTCCACAGCCCCGAGACCAATACGCGGGGGCTCGGAAAGCAAGGGTAAAATTTGTGATTGGTTTTTGAGGAAAGAAAATGCGAAGCATGTTTACCACAGCTCCGAAACCAATACGCGGGGGCTCGGAAAGCTGAGGGTAAAATTTTTTCATTTGTTTTTGATGAAAAGAAACGCGCCGTATCTGCCTTCCTCAGCTTCGAAACCAGTAGACCAGGGGATTGGAAAGCAAAGGGTAAAATGTGTGAATAGGTTTTTGAGGAAGGGAAATGCGCCGTATCTGTCTTCCACAGCTTCGAAATCAGTAGACCGGGGGCTTGGAAAAGAGACGGTAAAATTTGTGGATTGGTTTTTGAGGAAAGGAATTGCGCCGTGTCTGCCTTCCACAGCTTCGAAACCAGTAGACCGGGAGCTTGGAAAGCCAAGGGTAAAATATGTGAATCGGTTTTTGAGGAAAGGAAATTCACTGTATCTGTTTTCCACAGCCCCGAGACCAATACGCGGGGGCTCGGAATGCAGAGGGTAAAATTTGTGTTTGGTTTTTGAGGAAATGAAATTCGCCGTATCTGCCTTCCACAGCTTCGAAACCAATACGCGGGGGCTCGGAAAGCAGAGGGTAAAAATTTGTGATTGTTTTTTGAGGAAAGGAAATGCGCCGTATCTGCCTTCCACAGCTTCGAAACCAGTAGACGGGGGCTTGGAAAGCAGAGGGTAAAATTTGTGTATTGGTTTTTGAGGAAAGGAAATTCACTGTATCTGTTTTCCACAGCCCCGAGACCAATACGCGGGGGCTCGGAAAGCAAGGGTAAAATTTGTGATTGGTTTTTGAGGAAAGAAAATGCGAAGTATGTTTACCACAGCTCCGAAACCAATACGCGGGGGCTCGGAAAGCTGAGGGTAAAATTTTTTCATTGGTTTTTGATGAAAAGAAACGCGCCGTATCTGCCTTCCTCAGCTTCGAAACCAGTAGACCAGGGGATTGGAAAGCAAAGGGTAAAATGTGTGAATAGGTTTTTGAGGAAGGGAAATGCGCCGTATCTGTCTTCCACAGCTTCGAAATCAGTAGACCGGGGGCTTGGAAAAGAGACGGTAAAATTTGTGGATTGGTTTTTGAGGAAAGGAATTGCGCCGTGTCTGCCTTCCACAGCTTCGAAACCAGTAGACCGGGAGCTTGGAAAGCCAAGGGTAAAATATGTGAATCGGTTTTTGAGGAAAGGAAATTCACTGTATCTGTTTTCCACAGCCCCGAGACCAATACGCGGGGGCTCGGAATGCAGAGGGTAAAATTTGTGTTTGGTTTTTGAGGAAATGAAATTCGCCGTATCTGCCTTCCACAGCTTCGAAACCAATACGCGGGGGCTCGGAAAGCAGAGGGTAAAAATTTGTGATTGTTTTTTGAGGAAAGGAAATGCGCCGTATCTGCCTTCCACAGCTTCGAAACCAGTAGACGGGGGCTTGGAAAGCAGAGGGTAAAATTTGTGTATTGGTTTTTGAGGAAAGGAAATTCACTGTATCTGTTTTCCACAGCCCCGAGACCAATACGCGGGGGCTCGGAAAGGAAGGGTAAAATTTGTGATTGTTTTTTGAGGAAAGAAAATGCGAAGTATGTTTACCACAGCTCCGAAACCAATACGCGGGGGCTCGGAAAGCTGAGGGTAAAATTTTTTCATTGGTTTTTGAAGAAAAGAAACGCGCCGTATCTGTCTTCCTCAGCTTCGAAACCAGTAGACCAGGGGCTTGGAAAGCAAAGGGTAAAATGTGTGAATAGGTTTTTGAGGAAGGGAAATGCGCCGTATCTGTTTTCCACAGCCCCGAGACCAATACGCGGGGGCTCGGAAAGCAGAGGGTAAAATGTGTTTGGTTTTTGAGGAAATGAAATTCGGCGTATCTGCCTTCCACAGATTCGAAACCAATATGCGGGGGCTCGGAAAGCAGAGGGTAAAATTTGTGATTGTTTTTTGAGGAAAGGAAATGCACTGTATCTGTTTTCCACAGCCCGAAACCAATACGCGGGGGCTCGGAAAGCAGAGGGTAAAATTTGTTCAATAGTTTTTGAGGAAATGAAATTCGCCGTATCTGCCTTCCACAGCTTCGAAACCAATACGCGGGGGCTCGGAAAGCGGAGGGTAAAATTTGTGATTGTTTTTTGAGGAAAGGGAATGCACTGTATCTGTTTTCCACAGCCCGAAACCAACACACGGGGGCTCGGAAAGCAGAGGATATAATTGGTGAATAGGTTTTTGAGGAAAGGAAATGCGCCGTATCTGTTTTCTACAGCCCAGAAACCAATACGCGGAGGTACGGAAAGCAGAGGGTAAAATTTGTGATTGGTTTTTGAGGAAAGGAAATGCGCCGTATCTGTTTTCCACAGCCCCAAAACCAATACGCTATGGCTCGGAAAGCGGGGGGTAAACTTTGTTCAATAGTTTATGAGGAAATGAAATGCGCCGTATCTGTCTTCCACAGCTTCGAAATCAGTAGACCGGGGGCTTGGAAAAGAGACGGTAAAATTTGTGGATTGGTTTTTGAGGAAAGGAATTGCGCCGTGTCTGCCTTCCACAGCTTCGAAACCAGTAGACCGGGAGCTTGGAAAGCCAAGGGTAAAATATGTGAATCGGTTTTTGAGGAAAGGAAATTCACTGTATCTGTTTTCCACAGCCCCGAGACCAATACGCGGGGGCTCGGAATGCAGAGGGTAAAATTTGTGTTTGGTTTTTGAGGAAATGAAATTCGCCGTATCTGCCTTCCACAGCTTCGAAACCAATACGCGGGGGCTCGGAAAGCAGAGGGTAAAATTTGTGATTGTTTTTTGAGGAAAGGAAATGCGCCGTATCTGCCTTCCACAGCTTCGAAACCAGTAGACGGGGGCTTGGAAAGCAGAGGGTAAAATTTGTGTATTGGTTTTTGAGGAAAGGAAATTCACTGTATCTGTTTTCCACAGCCCCGAGACCAATACGCGGGGGCTCGGAAAGCAAGGGTAAAATTTGTGATTGGTTTTTGAGGAAAGAAAATGCGAAGTATGTTTACCACAGCTCCGAAACCAATACGCGGGGGCTCGGAAAGCTGAGGGTAAAATTTTTTCATTGGTTTTTGATGAAAAGAAACGCGCCGTATCTGCCTTCCTCAGCTTCGAAACCAGTAGACCAGGGGATTGGAAAGCAAAGGGTAAAATGTGTGAATAGGTTTTTGAGGAAGGGAAATGCGCCGTATCTGTCTTCCACAGCTTCGAAATCAGTAGACCGGGGGCTTGGAAAAGAGACGGTAAAATTTGTGGATTGGTTTTTGAGGAAAGGAATTGCGCCGTGTCTGCCTTCCACAGCTTCGAAACCAGTAGACCGGGAGCTTGGAAAGCCAAGGGTAAAATATGTGAATCGGTTTTTGAGGAAAGGAAAATCACTGTATCTGTTTTCCACAGCCCCGAGACCAATACGCGGGGGCTCGGAATGCAGAGGGTAAAATTTGTGTTTGGTTTTTGAGGAAATGAAATTCGCCGTATCTGCCTTCCACAGCTTCGAAACCAATACGCGGGGGCTCGGAAAGCAGAGGGCAAAATTTGTGATTGTTTTTTGAGGTAAGGAAATGCGCCGTATCTGCCTTCCACAGCTTCGAAACCAGTAGACGGGGGCTTGGAAAGCAGAGGGTAAAATTTGTGTATTGGTTTTTGAGGAAAGGAAATTCACTGTATCTGTTTTCCACAGCCCCGAGACCAATACGCGGGGGCTCGGAAAGCAAGGGTAAAATTTGTGATTGGTTTTTGAGGAAAGAAAATGCGAAGTATGTTTACCACAGCTCCGAAACCAATACGCGAGGGCTCGGAAAGCTGAGGGTAAAATTTTTTCATTGGTTTTTGATGAAAAGAAACGCGCCGTATCTGCCTTCCTCAGCTTCAAAACCAGTAGACCAGGGGCTTGGAAAGCAAAGGGTAAAATGTGTGAATAGGTTTTTGAGGAAGGGAAATGCGCCGTATCTGTTTTCCACAGCCCCGAGACCAATACGCGGGGGCTCGGAAAGCAGAGGGTAAAATTTGTGTTTGGTTTTTGAGGAAATGAAATTCGCCGTATCTGCCTTCCACAGATTCGAAACCAATATGCGGGGGCTCGGAAAGCAGAGGGTAAAATTTGTGATTGTTTTTTGAGGAAAGGAAATGCACTGTATCTGTTTTCCACAGCCCGAAACCAATACGCGGGGGCTCGGAAAGCAGAGGGTAAAATTTGTTCAATAGTTTTTGAGGAAATGAAATTCGCCGTATCTGCCTTCCACAGCTTCGAAACCAATACGCGGGGGCTCGGAAAGCGGAGGGTAAAATTTGTGATTGTTTTTTGAGGAAAGGAAATGCACTGTATCTGTTTTCCACAGCCCGAAACCAACACACGGGGGCTCGGAAAGCAGAGGATATGATTGGTGAATAGGTTTTTGAGGAAAGGAAATGCGCCGTATCTGTTTTCTACAGCCCAGAAACCAATACGCGGAGGTACGGAAAGCAGAGGGTAAAATTTGTGATTGGTTTTTGAGGAAAGGAAATGCGCCGTATCTGTCCTCCGAAGCTTCGAAACCAGTAGACCGGGAGCTTGGAAATCAAAGGGTAAACTTTGTGAATAGGTTTTTTAGGAAAGGAAATGCACCGTATCTGTTTTCCGCAGCCCCGAAACCAAGAAGCAGGGGCTCAAAAATCAGAGGGTAAAATTAGTTCATTGGTTTATGAGGAAATGAAAACCGCCGTATCAGCCTTCCGCAGCTTCGAAATCAGTAGACCGGGGGCTTGGAAAGCAGAGGGTAAAATTTGTGCTTTGGTGTTTGAGGAAAGGAAATGCGCCGTATCTGAATTCCACAGCTTCGAAACAAGTAGACGAGGGCTTGGAAAGCAGAGGGTAAAATTTGTGTATTGGTTTTTGAGGAAAAGAAATGCGCCGTATCCGCCTTCCACAGCTTCGAAACCAGTAGACCGGGAGCTTGGAAACCAAAGGGTAAAATTTGTGAATAGGTTTTTGAGGAAGGGAAATTCACTGTATCTGTTTTCCCAAGCCCCGAGACCAATACGCGGGGGCTCGGAAAGCAAGGGTAAAATTTGTGATTGGTTTTTGAGGAAAGAAAATGCGAAGTATGTTTACCACAGCTCCGAAACCAATACGCGGGGGCTCGGAAAGCTGAGGGTAAAATTTTTTCATTGGTTTTTGAGGAAAAGACACGCGCCGTATCTGCTTTCCTCAGCTTCGAAACCAGTAGACCAGGGGCTTGGAAAGCAAAGGGAAAATTTGTGAATAGGTGTTTGAGAAAGGGAAATGCGCCGTATCTGTTTTCCACAGCTCCGAAACCAATACTCGGGGGCTCGGAAAGCAGAGGGTAAACTTTGTTCATTGGTTTATGAGGAAATGAAATGCGCCGTATCAGCCTTCCGCAGCTTCGAAATCAGTAGACCGGGTGCTTGGAAAGCAGAGGGTAAAATTTGTGCTTTGGTGTTTGAGGAAAGGAAATGCGCCGTATCTGTTTTCCACAGCTCCGAAACCAATACTCGGGGGCTCGGAAAGCAGAGGGTAAACTTTGTTCATTGGTTTATGAGGAAATGAAATGCGCCGTATCAGCCTTCCGCAGCTTCGAAATCAGTAGACCGGGGGCTTGGAAAGCCGAGGGTAAAATTTGTGCTTTGGTGTTTGAGGAAAGGAAATGCGCCGTATCTGTTTTCCACAGCTCCGAAACCAATACTCGGGGGCTCGGAAAGCAGAGGGTAAACTTTGTTCATTGGTTTATGAGGAAATGAAATGCGCCGTATCAGCCTTCCGCAGCTTCGAAATCAGTAGACCGGGGGCTTGGAAAAGAGACGGTAAAATTTGTGGATTGGTTTTTGAGGAAAGGAATTGCGCCGTGTCTGCCTTCCACAGCTTCGAAACCAGTAGACCGGGAGCTTGGAAAGCCAAGGGTAAAATATGTGAATCGGTTTTTGAGGAAAGGAAATTCACTGTATCTGTTTTCCACAGCCCCGAGACCAATACGCGGGGGCTCGGAATGCAGAGGGTAAAATTTGTGTTTGGTTTTTGAGGAAATGAAATTCGCCGTATCTGCCTTCCACAGCTTCGAAACCAATACGCGGGGGCTCGGAAAGCAGAGGGTAAAATTTGTGATTGTTTTTTGAGGAAAGGAAATGCGCCGTATCTGCCTTCCACAGCTTCGAAACCAGTAGACGGGGGCTTGGAAAGCAGAGGGTAAAATTTGTGTATTGGTTTTTGAGGAAAGGAAATTCACTGTATCTGTTTTCCACAGCCCCGAGACCAATACGCGGGGGCTCGGAAAGCAAGGGTGAAATTTGTGATTGGTTTTTGAGGAAATAAAATGCGAAGTATGTTTACCACAGCTCCGAAACCAATACGCGGGGGCTCGGAAAGCTGAGGGTAAAATTTTTTCATTGGTTTTTGATGAAAAGAAACGCGCCGTATCTGCCTTCCTCAGCTTCGAAACCAGTAGACCAGGGGATTGGAAAGCAAAGGGTAAAATGTGTGAATAGGTTTTTGAGGAAGGGAAATGCGCCGTATCTGTCTTCCACAGCTTCGAAATCAGTAGACCGGGGGCATGGAAAAGAGACGGTAAAATTTGTGGATTGGTTTTTGAGGAAAGGAATTGCGCCGTGTCTGCCTTCCACAGCTTCGAAACCAGTAGACCGGGAGCTTGGAAAGCCAAGGGTAAAATATGTGAATCGGTTTTTGAGGAAAGGAAATTCACTGTATCTGTTTTCCACAGCCCCGAGACCAATACGCGGGGGCTCGGAATGCAGAGGGTAAAATTTGTGTTTGGTTTTTGAGGAAATGAAATTCGCCGTATCTGCCTTCCACAGCTTCGAAACCAATACGCGGGGGCTCGGAAAGCAGAGGGTAAGATTTGTGATTGTTTTTTGAGGAAAGGAAATGCGCCGTATCTGCCTTCCACAGCTTCAAAACCAGTAGACGGGGGCTTGGAAAGCAGAGGGTAAAATTTGTGTATTGGTTTCTGAGGAAAGGAAATTCACTGTATCTGTTTTCCACAGCCCCGAGACCAATACGCGGGGGCTCGGAAAGCAAGGGTAAAATTTGTGATTGGTTTTTGAGGAAAGAAAATGCGAAGTATGTTTACCACAGCTCCGAAACCAATACGCGGGGGCTCGGAAAGCTGAGGGTAAAATTTTTTCATTGGTTTTTGATGAAAAGAAACGCGCCGTATCTGCCTTCCTCAGCTTCGAAACCAGTAGACCAGGGGCTTGGAAAGCAAAGGGTAAAATGTGTGAATAGGTTTTTGAGGAAGGGAAATGCGCCGTATCTGTTTTCCACAGCCCCGAGACCAATACGCGGGGGCTCGGAAAGCAGAGGGTAAAATTTGTGTTTGGTTTTTGAGGAAATGAAATTCGCCGTATCTGCCTTCCACAGATTCGAAACCAATATGCGGGGGCTCGGAAAGCAGAGGGTAAAATTTGTGATTGTTTTTTGAGGAAAGGAAATGCACTGTATCTGTTTTCCACAGCCCGAAACCAATACGCGGGGGCTCGGAATGCAGAGGGTAAAATTTGTTCAATAGTTTTTGAGGAAATGAAATTCGCCGTATCTGCCTTCCACAGCTTCGAAACCAATACGCGGGGGCTCGGAAAGCGGAGGGTAAAATTTGTGATTGTTTTTTGAGGAAAGGAAATGCACTGTATCTGTTTTCCACAGCCCGAAACCAACACACGGGGGCTCGGAAAGCAGAGGATATAATTGGTGAATAGGTTTTTGAGGAAAGGAAATGCGCCGTATCTGTTTTCTACAGCCCAGAAACCAATACGCGGAGGTACGGAAAGCAGAGGGTAAAATTTGTGATTGGTTTTTGAGGAAAGGAAATGCGCCGTATCTGTCCTCCGAAGCTTCGAAACCAGTAGACCGGGAGCTTGGAAATCAAAGGGTAAACTTTGTGAATAGGTTTTTTAGGAAAGGAAATGCACCGTATATGTTTTCCGCAGCCCCGAAACCAAGAAGCAGTGGCTCAAAAATCAGAGGGTAAAATTAGTTCATTGGTTTATGAGGAAATGAAAACCGCCGTATCAGCCTTCCGCAGCTTCGAAATCAGTAGACCGGGGGCTTGGAAAGCAGAGGGTAAAATTTGTGCTTTGGTGTTTGAGGAAAGGAAATGCGCCGTATCTGAACTCCACAGCTTCGAAACAAGTAGACGAGGGCTTGGAAAGCAGAGGGTAAAATTTGTGTATTGGTTTTTGAGGAAAAGAAATGCGCCGTATCCGCCTTCCACAGCTTCGAAACCAGTAGACCGGGAGCTTGGAAACCAAAGGGTAAAATTTGTGAATAGGTTTTTGAGGAAGGGAAATTCACTGTATCTGTTTTCCCCAGCCCCGAGACCAATACGCGGGGGCTCGGAAAGCAAGGGTAAAATTTGTGATTGGTTTTTGAGGAAAGAAAATGCGAAGTATGTTTACCACAGCTCCGAAGCCAATACGCGGGGCCTCGGAAAGCTGAGGGTAAAATTTTTTCATTGGTTTTTGAGGAAAAGACACGCGCCGTATCTGCTTTCCTCAGGTTCGAAACCAGTAGACCAGGGGCTTGGAAAGCAAAGGGAAAATTTGTGAATAGGTGTTTGAGGAAGGGAAATGCGCCGTATCTGTTTTCCACAGCTCCGAAACCAATACTCGGGGGCTCGGAAAGCAGAGGGTAAACTTTGTTCATTGGTTTATGAGGAAATGAAATGCGCCGTATCAGCCTTCCGCAGCTTCGAAATCAGTAGACCGGGTGCTTGGAAAGCAGAGGGTAAAATTTGTGCTTTGGTGTTTGAGGAAAGGAAATGCGCCGTATCTGTTTTCCACAGCTCCGAAACCAATACTCGGGGGCTCGGAAAGCAGAGGGTAAACTTTGTTCTTTGGTTTATGAGGAAATGAAATGCGCCGTATCAGCCTTCCGCAGCTTCGAAATCAGTAGACCGGGGGCTTGGAAAGCAGAGGGTAAAATTTGTGCTTTGGTGTTTGAGGAAAGGAAATGCGCCGTATCTGTTTTCCACAGCTCCGAAACCAATACTCGGGGGCTCGGAAAGCAGAGGGTAAACTTTGTTCATTGGTTTATGAGGAAATGAAATGCGCCGTATCAGCCTTCCGCAGCTTCGAAATCAGTAGACCGGGGGCTTGGAAAGCAGAGGGTAAAATTTGTGAATAGGTTTCTGAGGAAGGGAAATGCGCCGTATCTGTCCACCAAAGCTTCGAAAGCAGCAGACCGGAAGCTTGGAAAGCAAAGGGTAAAATATGTGAATCGGTTTTTGAGGAAAGGAAATTCACTGTATCTGTTTTCCACAGCCCCGAGACCAATACGCGGAGGCTCGGAAAGCAAGGGTAAAATTTGTGATTGGTTTTTGAGGAAAGAAAATGCGAAGTATGTTTACCACAGCTCGAAACCAATATGTGGGGGCTCGGAAAGCTGAGGGTAAAATTTTTTCATTGGTTTTTGAGGAAAAGAAACGCGCCGTATCTGCCTTCCTCAGCTTCGAAACCAGTAGACCAGGGGCTTGGAAAGCAAAGGGTAAAATTTGTGAATAGGTTTTTGAGGAAGGGAAATGCGCCGTATCTGTTTTCCACAGCTCCGAAACCAATACTCGGGGGCTCGGAAAGCAGAGGGTAAACTTTGTTCATTGGTTTATGAGGAAATGAAATGCGCCTTATCTGCCTTCCGCAGCTTTGAAATCAGTAGACCGGGGGCTTGGAAAGCAGAGGGTAAAATTTGTGCTTTGAGGTTTCAGGAAAGGAAATGCGCCGTATCTCCCTTCCACAGCTTCGAAACCAGTAGACCGGGGGCTTGGAATGCAGAGGGTAAAATTTGTGCATTGGTTATTGAGGAAAAGAAATGCGCCGTATCTGCCTTCCACAGTTTCGAAACCAGTAGACCGGAAGCTTGGAAAGCAAAGGGTAAAATTTGTGAATAGGTTTTTGAGGAAAGGAAACGCGCCGTATCTGTTTTCCACAGCACAGAACCCAATACGCGGGGGCACGGAAAGCAGTGGGTAAAACTTGTGATTGGTTTTCGAGGAAAGAAAATGCGCCGTATCTGTCCTCCAAAGCTTCGAAACCAGTAGACCGGGAGCTTGGAAAGCAGAGGGTATAATTTGTGATTGGTTTTTGAGGAAAAGAAATGCGCCGTGTCTGCCTTCCACAGCTTCGAAATCAGTAGACCGGGAGCTTGGAAGGAAGAGGGTTAAATTTGTGAATAGGTTTTTTGAGGAAAGGAAATGCACCGTATCTGTTTTCCACAGCCCCAAAACCAATACGCTATGGCTCGGAAAGCGGGGGGTAAACTTTGTTCAATAGTTCATGAGGAAATGAAATGCGCCGTATCTGTCTTCCACAGCTTCGAAATCAGTAGACCGGGGGCTTGGAAAAGAGACGGTAAAATTTGTGGATTGGTTTTTGAGGAAAGGAATTGCGCCGTGTCTGCCTTCCACAGCTTCGAAACCAGTAGACCGGGAGCTTGGAAAGCCAAGGGTAAAATATGTGAATCGGTTTTTGAGGAAAGGAAATTCACTGTATCTGTTTTCCACAGCCCCGAGACCAATACGCGGGGGCTCGGAAAGCAGAGGATAAATTTGTGTTTGGTTTTTGAGGAAATGAAATTCGCCGTATCTGTCTTCCACAGCTTCGAAACCAATACGCGGGGGCTCGGAAAGCAGAGATTAAAATTCGTGATTGTTTTTTGAGGACAGGAAATGCGCTGTATCTGCCTCCACAGCTTCGAAACCAGTAGACCGGGGACGTGGAAAGCAGAGGGTAAAATTTGTGCATTGGTTTTTGAGGAAAAGAAATGCGCCGTATCTGCCTTCCACAGCTTCGAAACCAGTAGACCGGGGGCTTGGAAAAGAGACGGTAAAATTTGTGCATTGGTTTTTGAGGAAAGGAAATGCGCCGTATCTGCCCTCCACAGCTTGGAAACGAGTAAACCGGGAGCTTGGAAAGCAAAGGATAAAATTTGTGAATAGAATTTTGAGGAAAGGAAATCCACTGTATCTGTTTTCCACAGCTCCGAAACCAATACACGGGGGCTCGGAAAGCAGAGGATATTGTCACGGATGGGTCCTTAATCACACAGGCTAGGCGCAAGCCGCCAACAGAGAAGCAGAGTCCCAGCTCCGAGAGCACGCGAGTTCCTCACTTCTTCGTCCTTTCGGCGCCGCTCGGGGACACCTGGCGGCATTATTCCCCCTCCCCAAAAAAGAAAGCAAAAACGTGGGCGCACATTGAGTGAACGGGAGGAAGTAAGCAAGTGAACAAACGGTCACATGCCGCTCAACGGCTGCAGGCACTAATAAAAAGAACACGTGGAAGAGGCTACGTCCCTTACTGTGTACAGTAAGGCTTCATGCGCAGTACGTGCACGACCTCAGGCTGAGGTCGACGGCGCGAACTCGGTAGAGTGCCATCGGGGAGGACTTCATACGTCACATCCGTGATACGGCGAAACACTGTGTACGGTCCAAAGTAGCGGCTCAGGAGCTTCTCCGACAGACCTGGGCGACGTACTGGGGTCCATACCCACACTTTGTCGTCGGGGTGGTACTCTACGTGTCGATGTCGTTGGTTGTAGCGTTTTGCATCCGTGGCCTGCTGCCGTCGGATGTGCATACGGGCCAGTTGCCGGGCTTCCTCTGCGTGCCGGGTAAACTCCTCGGCGTCCGACGTGAGCTCCTGGTCGTCAGGGGCGCACGGAAGCATGGCGTCGAGCATTGTCTGTACGTCACGCCCGTAGACGAGGCGAAACGGCGTAAAGCGAGTCGTTTCCTGAAGCGCCGTGTTATAGGCAAACGTCACGTATGGGAGGATCTCGTCCCAGGTCTTGTGCTGTACATCGACGTACATGGCGAGCATGTCCGCTAAGGTTTTGTTGAGGCGCTCCGTGAGCCCGTTTGACTGCGGGTGGTATGCAGTAGTCTTGCGGTGGGTCGTGTGACTCAGCTGGAACACCTCGTGCAAGAGCTGCGCAGTAAACGCAGTGCCTCTGTCGGTGATTACGGAAGACGGGGCGCCGTGTCGTAAAACGATGTGGTGTATGAAGAAATGCGCGATTTCCGAGGATGTACTGCGCGGCACCGCCTTGGTTTCCGCATAGCGCGTCAAATAATCAGTCGCAACTATAATCCACTTATTGCCAGATGCTGATACAGGAAATGGGCCCAGAAGATCAATGCCGACTTGGTCAAAAGGTGTGCGAGGTGGTTCAATTGGATGGAGCAAACCTGCAGGTTTTAGCGGTGGCGACTTACGACGCTGGCACTCACGGCAACCTCTGACGTAGCGATGAATGGTCGCTGCAAGTTTAGGCCAATAATAGGCCTGACGCACTCGGGCGAGCGTGCGTGCAAATCCCAAGTGGCCAGGTTTGGTATTGAAGCAGTAGGGCGCGTAGGTCGCGCTGTTGAGTGGCTGATAGCCCGGAGCTAATATCGATGCGATCCAGGGACGTCTCCGGTTGTACCATGCCCTCGGACGCAAAACACTCAGTAACATCTGCCAATTGGTCGGCCCACGCTATGGCAGTAGCTCGGAAAAGGCGACGAGGTTCGTTGGTAAAATTAGTAATCAGGAGCTCCGACCGACCGTTATGGAGGTGGACAAGGCTTCGGGCCGAGCAAATGCCGTGTGTCAGTAGCAAGGAAAGGTTGCCCTCGGCGACTGCAGGTCCATCACGTAGCCTATCATCGCATTCAACTCTTGCAAAAACACTGGCGCGCGGCGGGATCAAAACACTCTCAGTGGAAATACGAAGGGCGGAGCTGCGTTGACGAACATCGGAGGTGTTGTCGGCTTTCGCTCTAGAAAACGTAACGGTTCTGTTCCGCAGGTCGATAACGGCACCATTCTCACGGAGAAAATCTACGCCCAAAATCAGGTCACGAGAACAGTCGCGGAGCACCAGGCAGCTCACTACGAACGTCGAATCGATGATCTGGACCCTAGCCGTGCACTGTCCAAGCGGAGTAATGATATGGCCCCCCGCCGTCCGGATCTGCATGCCAGAGCAGGGAGTCGTGACTTTCTTCAGAAGCGCTGCCAATTTGCCACTAATAATTGAAAACTCTGCTCCTGTGTCCACCAACGCGCTAATGCTGTGACCGTCGAGAAGCACGGGTATGTCGAGTGAGAATCGCTCCTTTAGATCACCGGCTGTCGTCGACGTCGACAAAGCTCTATCATCGAATGTCGGCGTCGTCAGGGGGTCCTTACAGCATCGATATCCAGCGACCACGCCCCCGGAGGTCGCTGTCTTCAGTTTTCCCGGCGAGGACTGGGCGAGCGGTCCGCTGCCGCTCGCGAAAAGTTCTGCGGATTCGGTGAAAATGATGACCGGCGAGGGGACGGCGATCGGGACTGACGGCGCGCCGTGGACCACAGTGGTTGCTGCGTTACGTACTCTTCAATCGCAGGGGGCCGTTGACCAAATCGGGGTCTTGGCGCATCGGGGGAAAAACCCTGCAGGCCAAGTTCACGATATGGGCACCGCCGGAACAGGTGACCGGGCTCCCCACAATGGAAACACAAACGTCGTCGGTCTGGGCCACGCCAGACGTCCGCTCTGCGCAGGGATCGTCGGTC